>NC_079418.1:30051908-30106908 GCF_026213295.1 Gadus chalcogrammus
TGATTAGGGTGTCGTCGTCGACGATGAGGAGCCAATCAGTGTCCGGAACAGCGGAACTAAGGAACCTCTTCAAAATGGCAAAGGTCTTTCCACAATGTCCTGGATCCAACAGGAAGGAAGAGAGGTGTGAAGCACAAAGTAATGACTTCTGTGCGTGTGTGTGTGTGTGTGCGCGTGCGTGTGTGAAAGCAACTAACTACAAAGGCACAGGGAGCCAGGATTTTGGGGGCATTGTCTGACTCCCAAGGGTACTACGTATAGAGAGTGGATTTCTGATTGGGCACCAGAGAACAGGGACTGTGTGTGATGCATTCACACGCAGAGGCGCGCCTCCGGCAGTAACAGAGAGCTCTGCTTGCGCACACACCAGGCCCAAGGACCCTCCTTTAAAGTCATTAGCTGCCAAGAGTGTCCCAATTGTTTGTCGCGATCCAGTCGCGATGTTGAGGACTTGTCCAGGCAGGTGTCAGACACTAAGGGGTCTGAAGAGCATCCCGCAGGAAGGGAACAACAGACCTCAAGCCAAATTCGAATTTGATGAGCTATTTTATTTTTACCTCAAACTTTATTTCACCAGAGAACTCTCCTCTGGCCCAAGGCTCAATCGGGGGGCAGACGGAAGTAGTCGATAAAAGTAAAGATATCAGCCAGGCAACACCCAACCGTCGGTTTGAACTATAAATAGAAGAGTAGTCCAAGTCATGGCAGAGTAAACTGAGGCAACGAGCCCGCAAGCCTCTGCTAGCTCGGAGGGCGTCGTCACGGTGTCGGTCAGGGCAGATGCTTCTGTTAGGGGTCTGGATCACGCGCCATGAGGAACGCCAGAACTGAGGGGAGCAGTGATTGGTTAGTGCGCCGCTTCCTGGTTCAAATGAGGCTCACTGCACCACACACATACGCGCACACACACATACCCACACACATACAGCGTGTATCCCCCCCCACACACACACACACACACACGCACACACACACACACACACGGCTACATTGCCCATGCACATATTTGTGTACTCCCCTTTGCATTCACACACACACACACACACACACACACACACACACACACACACACACACACACACACACACACACACACACACACACACACACACACACACACACACATACAAACACACAAGCGAGCATACACACACTCAAACATGCTCACGCTCACACACACTCACACACACAAACGAGCACAGACAGTCAAACACGTACAAACACACATACACAGCATGCTTGGTGCGGGGGGGGGGGGGGGGGGCTTGGGTTAATTGGACTGTTTTGAGGGGAGAAAGGAGAAGAGACGAAGAGGGATGGTCTGTCAGACTACAGATCGAAACCCTAGAGAACAAACAGAACTAACAGAGGAGGGGCAAGAGGACAGCTCGAGAAAATAAAAGAGTGAGGGAGAAACAAGAGAGAGAGAGAGAGAGAGAGAGAGAGAGAGAGAGAGAGAGAGAGAGAGAGAGAGAGAGAGAGAGAGAGAGAGAGAGAGAGAGAGAGAGAGAGAGAGAGAGAGAGGGGGAGAGAGAGGGGGAGAGAGAGTGGGGGGAGAGAGAGAGAGAGACAGAGACAGAGACAGAGACAGAGAGAGAGGGGGAGAGAGAGGGGGAGAGAGAGACAGAGAGAGAGAGAGACAGACAGAGAGAATGATGGATGAAAAAAGTAAAAAGTCCTGAACTTCTATTTCTGCTCCAAAATTGAGTAACTTTTGTTACTCACAGAATGTCTGCAGATGAAAAGAATGGCAGTCTGGATTGATGTTGATTGATCTACCATGATCTTACACATGGTCTTAAAGCTAGGGTAGGCAATTAATATAAGATTTGTGGAGATTTTGTCGGCATCTTGACAGCAAATCAAACAATCAAACGCTCTTACAAAAATAATAAATACAATTCTTGAATCTGCGTCTGTCACAGCCTGTATTTGGGGGAGTGGCTGAAGGGGGGGGGGGGGGGGGGGGGGCTTTGTCGGTTGGATCCGTTAAAAATGTATCTAACTCTGCCGGGTTTCTCCAAGTCGCCTACCCTACCTTCTTTAACATAGACAACGTTCAATGACCAAATCAAAACCGCTTTCAGTATGAAACAAGTTCTTCTGCAAAGGACTACTTCAGTCTAAGCCACCCAAAACGAGATCCACTCCTTCTGAAATAACAAATTCTCGAGGTACAAGAAAGCAGCTCAAAGTACCACGGAGACGCAGCAAATTAATCGATCGCTGAGTCCTCGTAAAAACGCCTGTCTGCTGGTGCTCACTTATCTGACACTCAAGTGCTCATCTGATGCTGATCCGGCCTCAAAATAATACATAAAAGTGGCGTTGTGGCCAGTGGGTTGGACTGCTAATGGTTCAGCAAATGGAGTATTAGGAAACGTAAGGTATAATAATATTGGATAATAGTTCATTGAACAAACAGAATCCATCCCTCAAGAGTTTTTTCTGGCCAGGTCGAAAAATGTGTACATTCTTTAAGCTATACTATCCTCAGGTCCAGAAGTTCACTAATGCTACAGCCAAGTGTTTTTCCATTCCAAAAAAAAAAGGTAAATCATTAAAAAAAGATATAAAATTAATATTGCTCAATAAATATAGCATAATTGTTATTACTTCAAATATAGTGCCCCTTTGTGCAGTCAATCATTTTTGCCATTGTCATGTTTTTCCTTCCACTGTTTCCCACCGGCACTGGGGTCTCATTTATAACCGTTGCGTACGCACAAAACGGGGCTCAAAGTGCCGTACGTGACTTTCCACGCCAAGGTTGTGATCTATAAAAAACTAACTTGACGGGAGAATGTGCGCAGCCCTAAGCAAACTCTGACCCATGCGTACGCATGGTTTCGAGGTAAAGGAGAATTGGCGACACAGACGGTGTTGGAACTGAAGTCAGACAGAAGAATTGTAGAGAAGAACGATTATGTTTTATCATCGCCCTTCATATATTTAATTTCATCCCGTATCATGCGTTAAATCTATGTAATCAGAATAATTTAAGTGAACTGCGTTATTTCTCAGTTATAACTCCAGAAACATCTCCTTAGAATCGATATGAAAATTCTAAATGAAAATTCTCTTTATTTAATCCCGTCACTCCATACTGTCCACTGACAGCGCGACTGCATGGAATAAAGCATCTGTCCAACATGTGTCAATAACATAATATTTTTATGTGACACGGTAAACACATAATCAAATGTCAATTAAATCCCAAGTGTGGAAAACCAAGCCACATACTCCTCATCACAATTGTTATATTATTGTCCGTTCCTCTTGATGCTTTCATGACAAATCAGGCATTAAAAAGGGGTTATGTTCAAGAACATTTCACGTGGGTGATTACAAACTGATTAACCAAGGTGTTCTCGGTCAGTCTTATTACCGTAACCCTATAAATACAGCGGTGAGCCCCGTGCGTAATGCTGCACCATAGCACTGCTGGAGGACCATGCAAATGGCAGGATTCGGAGGGAGAGGGTCTTCAGGGACCATAACGATTTATTGGTACATAAAAATATGTACCTTTATGTCGGACCACTTCTTTTTTAATTCTGGGACTGTGCGCTCTGTGCCACTGACAGAGTTTACTGCTGCAGCAATATGTTATTACTCACTCTGCTTTTTGTTGTTAGTGATCCCAATCCTGTGACGGCCGAACAAAACTACTTTTCGGGCCTCCACCTCACCCACAAGTGTCTCCACTTCAACCTCCGTGAAATTTCGCTTTTTTGCATTTCTCAGTCCTTCTGCCATTCTTCCGACAAGACATAATACTTCCTTCAGAGTCTGTTTTATATGCGGTTAATGAGGTATAAAGGAGACTCTGTTCAGTCTGTGAGCTTCACAAGCCACATTTTAATCAGACCTCAAGTACGATCTGCCGCGGCAGCAGTATGATGACAGCTCTGTAGGACGGTCTTGCACACAGCCTCAGAGGCCCAATCCCAAAGTGAGCCCTGAGGACTAAGGACTAAGGACTCACAGACTTAATTGATCTCAGGTGCTAAGTGAGCGAGTGCGTGAGACCACATGGGCTCAGATAGGTATATGGGATTGGGACAGCACTTTTACGAGAGCACATGTTACCTTGACAACGTTTAATGACAAAGATGTTGCTGACACATGCCACATTTTTTGTTGTAAATGCAATGAAAACAATCGGCTACAGACTTCACCTTAGGTGTAGTCTGCACTGATGCAGACTCACGGAAAGGGCTCGGTAAGTGTGGACTCAAACCCTCACGCCCTTTGGAATTCGACATTGGGATAGCCCTAAAGCCTTAATAATTTTGCGACAACGCGCAATAAAGTCTATGAGTCAGGACATTGGGATTGGGCCAGTATCGTCCCGTGACTCCGAAAGACCCAGAGCCTCGTCTAAAGCGATTGTCTACCGCCTAAAGCTAGGGTAGGCTCAAAAATAATAAATACAATTCTTGAATCTGTGTCTGTCACAGCCTGTAATTGGCCGGGGGGGGGGGCTTTGTCGGTTGGATACTTAAAAATTTTAGCTAACTCTGGCTGGTTTCTCCAAGTTTGTCTGCAAAGGACTTCTTCGGCATAGGCCAACCAAAACAAGATCCACTCCTTCTGAAGTTTTGCGGTACAAGAAAGCAGCTCAAAGTGCCACGGAGACGCAGCGAAATAATCGATCGCTGAGTCCTCGTAAAAACGCCTGTCTGCTGGTGCTCACTTATCTGACACTCAAGTGCTCATCTGATGCTGATCCGCCCTCAAAATAATACATTAAAGTGGCGTTGTGGCCAGTGGGTTGGACTGCTAATGGTTCAGTAAATGGAGAATTATGGAGCGGGGTCTTGCTGCAGACATCCACACACGCTCAAGACATCCACCCACAGAACTTCCGCTTCAGACATCCACCCACAGAAACATCCACCAGCACACCGGAAATTGCAAAAAAAAATTAAATGTCGTTTTGCACTGCGCAAGCGCGAGTTGCAAATTCTATTGCCAACGTGCGAAAGGGATGGGACTGCACGAAGCTATGTGACACGTTCGGTTCAGCTGCACTTGGAGGTTATGGTAGGTGACTATTGAAAACATATGCGATACAATTATAAATGCACGAGACTTGCATTTCTTTACCGATCTATTAGTTTCATTAAGTTTAGTTTTTTTCATCAAACTAATAACCAAACACCAACATGAAGCATTGTTGTTTTAATCCACACTGACGTGGCTAACGCTAGCTAGGTTTCATTTTTGCAAGATAGGCAAATGTTTTTTGTAAACGCTATAGCCTATAGTCGGTCTTATTAAACGATTTTACAGATTTGTAGATGTGTTGCGAGTGTAAACGTTTTTAAGATGTTGACATTTGACAGTCATCCGTAGACCAAAACAGAGTTAAGTTGTGATAAAATAATGAGCACGAATTGAATTGACGCAGCTCGTTCCGCTTTAACTAGAGTTGCACCTATCAGCTGTTCATCTCCGCTGCGGTGGCTGAGAAGTGTGATATCATTCAATAGACAAAATCGATCTTTAAATATTCGATCGGCCTGTTTTGTCAGTAAATATAGCACAATTTCAAATATAGAGTCCCTTTGTGTAGTCTGTTACGTTTGCCATTACAGTGTTTTTCCTTCCACTGTTTCCAACCAGCCCTGGTCTTTATGAAGGTCATTGATGAGTGTGAATAAAGGAGACTGTCTGGTTCATGAGCTTCAGAAGCCAAATTTTAATCAGACCTCCAGTAAGATCAGCCTCACCATCGTCCCGCAGACCCGGACCATAAGGCCACCAGAATGTACAGCGTGTACTCTGTTTTCACGCCCGAGATATTGCCATGGATACGCTTCATCAATGGTGGCGTGGCGGCGCTATCAACGATTGACGTCATGTTTCCATTTCCTCCCAGTGGATCCTCAGCCATAATACACGTGTTCTGCCAGGTCGTTTCCATCCAAGACACATTCCCTGTAGCCACACCCCCCCAGCCGCGTTAATCATCTCTTCAAATTTGTAGCAAAACAAAATGGAGCGCCAGATTCGACCGCGTCTGCCCTCAGACTTTAGATATCAATCGTGACCTCCCTGTACTGACACCGTGTCGGGGCCCAGCTGGGTAGGGGCCCATCCCAACAATCTGAGCGATGAAACGAGAACGGGGCCATGGAAAGAGTGAGGACATGGAGGCCTCTGTACGAAGGCCATCAGGGATGGAGGCCAAGACCCTGTCGGTTATCGGGGGGGGGGGGGGGAGGGAGGGGAGACAGATCCACCTCGACAGTCAGGGCGCACTCACACTAGGCCATCTGTACCGTGCCCGAGCACGTTTGCCCCCTAAAGTCTAGATCGTTTGGCCAGTGCGAGCACACGATCCGTACTCAGGTACGGTTAAAAGTACACTTCGGAGAGGTGGGCTCAGGCCACGGTAAAAATGCTAATGACACGCGCACACGCACGGATACACGCAACCTGAATTGGATGACGCATGTAAAAGAGGCAACCGTACTCAGGCCCAGTTGAGATGCCAAGTGTGAGCACAGGCCAGCGGCACAGTGGGGGGGGGGGCAATCGTACTTGGGGACGGTACAGGGCAAATTAGCCGAGTGTAGAGTGCGGTTGAGGATGAACCAGCGCTGTGTCCTTGGCAACATCCCGGCCTGCTGTGATTGGTCGTGTCCGTTTGTATCTCTGTGTTGCAGCGGGAGGATTTCATTCTGGTCCGACGGGCTTCCTCTGTCTGAGTCCTTTCTCATTCGTTATCTCCAAACACCGCTGCTCCCTTGCTGCTGTCTTTATTTGATATGTGGGTGTGTGAGCTACACGGTCTGGATTGTACGCAGAGAAACGCACGCACACACCTTCGTTGCAGGGGAAGGTGCTCGATGTTCGTGCACGCCACACAGACATGATTTAGGAGACACACGTGGCATAAACACAGTGCTGATGGATGTAGACTCTAACACACACACACAGGTTAGCACGCAAACACACACACACACACACACACACACACACACACACACACAAATTAGGGCTGGGCGATTAATCGAATTTTGATCGCGAACGATCACAAAATGAACATAATCAATGTTTTATAGAAAGGGCAGAACAGCTGGATACATATCTGTCTATTATTTTAGATTGCAACATTTTCTTTTTGACCAATTTGTGTATTTTCTTAAGGCAAAATTTCGTTCTCAGTTGCAACGTTTTTTTTGGGAGAGACATGCTGAATAAATACAACATGAAACATCAAAATAATTGTTTTGAATAATCGTCATTTCAATATTGACCAAAATAATCCGATTATGATTTTTCCCATAATCGAGCAGCCCTAATACAAATACATACACACACTCACACAAACACAAAGAAAGACCTTCACTCTCACTCACACACACCCACAGACACACATACAAACACACCCACTCACACCCACATATTCTCTCAAAAACACGCACATACAAATACACTCACTCACATACACAAACACACCCACACACTTGACTTTGCTGTGACAAGAGTAAACGGTGCAATATCTGTTAAATTACACCTATTTTCGAGCCAATTTGGCAGATAATTGAGCATCGTTTTGTATTATTGAGTGAACGGGGGCCATTCCTGATTGGGTGCTTCTCCCAGAGATATGTTTATTGAACTGTGGAGTTTATGGTGGTCGGTGATGCGTGTGTCCATTTGACGACACTCGAACCTCTGTCTGTCACACGGTGAAACCACAGCCCTCTCTAATGCACCACACACAGGTGTGGGGACGTAGAGCAGAGAGAGGCACAGGGATTCGACTGAACCAGCGTCTTTATGGAGACACAGTCAGTGGTCACCAAAAGACCTGAACACGGCGCTGAACGGAGAGGGGGGGTGAGAGAGCACCGTGTGACAGAGAGACACACTTCACACTCCCCGACTCTCTATGGCAGACGAACGGGGCAACATTAACTGGAAATGTCACGGGGAATGGAACGGTGGTGCAGCCAGGAAACAAACAAGAGCTAATGAGAGGTGTGTTCATGATCACCAAATTGCCAATTAGTTTTAATCATAGCGGGATTGAGAACATTAGCAGCTGTCTGGGCCTTGTTGTGAAAAGCATACAAACCAATAAGTGTGTTCGGCTGTCCGAAATCACGCCTACCATCAGCGGCCATTAATGTTACAGTCACCGGAACACAGGAGTTCAGACATTTAGGTTTCAAAAGTAGATATTTTTAGCAAACTCCTTTACATCCACCATATTGACGTACATATGTGAATGTGAATCGTTCAGTGTGAATCCACTTTAAAAAGGAACTTTTTAAAGTGGATTGGATCTCCTTTTTTTTGTTGATATTTTTTCTCCTATTTGTTTCATCTGTGAAGCGACCTTGGGTGTCCTGAAAGGTTGTTAAATAAATGGTATTATTATTCTTTTTTTCATAAACACGTCTTTTCTATCGGCTTGCGGTGATACTGTCAATCAGTGCATGTGAGAGACGTCTCATAACTCTTTACGCTGATGAACGCCCTCACCTCGCTCAGTGTTGGGCACGCCCAGGTGCATTGTGGGTATGGAGGGATCGGTGACATCACTGTAGTACTCCAGAAACGCTGCATCCTTCTCCCACGTCGCCTTGACGACGGGCACTGGGAAGCAGAGGAGTCAGGTAAACTAATGACCTCACGTGTGTGTGTGTGTGTGTGTGTGTGTGTGTGTGTGTGTGTGTGTGTGTGTGTGTGTGTGTGTGTGTGTGTGTGTGTGTGCGTGTGTGTGTGTGTGAGTGTCTGTGTGCGCGCGTGCGTGCTTGCGTGTGTGTGTGTTGCATCAAAGACAGTGGGCAAGTGGGACTATCAAATATCCCAGTGGTTATGATCTGCATATTAATTCAACTTCTGACGCCAAGTAGTGAGATTAAGTACACAGATATATAAAATAAAAAACCATGGAGGCAGGCCCTTCAAACAGACCATAATGGCCCTCTAGAGCCTCCTGTGATTACTGAACCATGGCGGTATCAAACCAGTAGTCAGTCAGGAGGAAGGCAGAGCCCTAAGGCACAATTTCACCTGAGAATCAACATCTCCATTAAAAGGCAAAAACATGGTTCAAAAGCATAGATCAACTGCTTTGAGCTTCCAGGTCTGGACACACACACACACACACACACACACACACACACACACACACACACACACACACACACACACACACACACACACACACACACACACACACACACACACACACACACACACACACACACACACCTATCCACATTTGACAGTCCTAGGATGAACCCAAGCAGGACTAATCACATTCATATCTCACAGCTTGATGCAGTTAATGCGTTCATAAATGTCTTCCCCTCTAAAAGCGACTCAGGTGAATCAGGATTAGTGATGTTCACGGTCTCCCCGTTAACGTCTGTGGACACCGCCCCACTGTGATGTGAAGATTGCATTAATCACCGGGAAGGGACACCGGTCTACCACTTGAACCGTCACCATTCCGCTTTGAATTCATCCGTTGGTGGAGAGCAGAATCTCAGTAGCGGACGACTAGCACTGGGAGGGTGATTTTGCTTTTAAGCTCATACTTTAGAGCTTCGTGCTCGCGTTGTGAGGCCACACACCTCAACGCGCCACACAGGTCACCCCGCCTCGTGACATGCTGGCGCGTTCTGACCCTCTTCCAAACTGAATACGGGCAGGGGATTATTATGGAAATGCTTCAATTTCAGCAGAGTGGCTGTGATGTTGCTTTGATGGGAATCTCGGTGCCTACGCGAGGTTTCGCCAATCATGCAAAGTAGAGTTCAATTTTGGGTAAAATGCAGCGATTCAACACATGGCGTGCCGTGTTAAGGTGGGAGGTGGGCAATTTTAACACACACAAAACACACACACACACACACACACACACACACACACACACACACACACACACACACACACACACACACACACACACACACACACACACACACACACACACACACACACACACACACACACACCTCGGTCGGAGTGGAACTTTTCACAAGTTTTCACGGCAACAAAAACGTCTTCTTTCTTCACGGGATCACCCTAAAAGAGGAACAGGAAATGACAACCATGAATTACAGGATATAAAGATATACACAAGATACAGACACACACACACACACATCACATCTCCCAGCAGGGGCTACGGAACTGACCTGACAAGGAGTTGGATCCCACAACACGCCGGCTTGCGGGATTTATGGAGCAATAATAAAACTCAAGAATATCTCAGGTTGAATTACTGTTCCGGCCCTTGAGCACTTAAGACATGGACCAGACACTGTTAATTTCTTGTTCATCAATCTTACATCTTTTAGTCCATAAAAACCAAATCACAGCACACTTAAAAGCCACATCACCGCGCCTTAAATTCTCCAGCAAGGAAGCCCTCAGGTTTTACAATCGCTGCGTAATGACATTTGACCCAACTTCAAACATGGACCTTGAAACGACTGCAGCGTTCGAGGTTGGGCTGTTGCTCCATCGGATGGAGGATGACTTGAGTCTGCTGACAAGCAGACTACTTTAATATGAAGTTATGGGCTTTTTTGTTCCAGGGGCTGCATGCCGACATGGATCCAGACCATGATTTACACGCTGTGGCAATTAAGGAGACATGATCCGGACAAACCAGACCTGGGACAAAGAGCAGGTTTCTCTTGGACGATGTGGGACACATTACCGATGCTGAGATGTAGTCTTCAAAAATCTTTCAGACTTAAATGTCACTTCACGTCGTAGTCCCAGTCTCGGTTTAAGCTGCATTTCCTTTGCTTTGAGGTTGCCATTACTTTGGGGTTTACATCATATTCCCCCGGAATTCATGAATTAGGCTTATTTCTCCGCACCAGATTCAGATGAAAAATTTACCAAAATCACCACTTTAGGCCAAGCCTCACAGAAATCATCGAACAGAATTTGTTTTATTTAGTTCCATTTGAGAAATATTGGCCAATAAAGTTGGAGCAGTTAGCCCATTTTTTATATGACCATTTTGTTTTTGTATAAAAAAAAAATACCACTATTATTAGGTGGATACCAATACCCCCCACTACCCATAAACCCAAATTGTGGTACTGCTCCCAAAGGTGGCGCTATTTAAAAAAAAAAAATGAACTAGCCTTATTTCTAACCAGATTGACCCGTCTCAAAATTCTTTCATCGTATTCATCTCTAAAATCAGATGCATCTTTTTCACCCTGGTCATGTACTCTAAAAATGTTTACTTTTCCCAGAATTTCATAGAAAAGCCAAACGTCCACAGTCTCAACCCATTTTGCCTATATTACCATTTTGTTATTGTATTAACTACCATACGGCTATCATTAGATGGATACAATTAATATTGCACATTTTCCGATCTTAATTCTCTTGTTTATTTGCTTGGAGTTTTCTGGATGTTGTGTGCTTATCGATAGACGTCTTCACCATGTGAATGAGGCTAAATTTCAGGTATGTCAGTGGCTCAATGGGATAATGCCTTGTACTGTTGATCCTTAGTTTGAGAGATTTAATCCCGATTAGACAGTAATGAACATGCTGAACATGACATTCGGCTATTGCTCTGCAGTCACCTGAAAGGCGAGGCACAGTATGGCATTAAGGGGAACATCAACATCATTCCTTCATAATTATTTGTCATATTTATAGATCTTCCATTAGTGTGTTCTTCACATTTTTTTCGGTTATAATTTTAATTGCATTCATAAACTTATACTTAAACTATTGCAGAAAGGTCTACCAAGAGATTTAGAACGTTTTTGGGCTCTTTTTCAACCAATTCGCATACAAATAGTCAGCACAGAAATAGACCTTCACGGTAGCAGACACTGACTTCACAAAAAAAACACCCTTCGCACATCAAAATGTTTACCAAACTTTTTTATGTAATTGCTCTATTACCATAAAAATGCCAAAAAAAAGAAACGGTTGCAAACCCGAGAGAGCATATATATACACGAGGCCCTGACACTAATCAAATGCACTCGCTTCTCAACATCCGAAAGGGCTGTTGTCCTGATTATGAATTCCCCCCAGCCTCCCGCATATTTTCACATTTCACATGGAGATGGGATTCGAATGGCCTTCCAGAGTCGTTAATTCTCCTCCACTCTCACCTCTCCCAACCACCTAGATCAGCTCGTGGCTCATTGTCGAAACGTTACATTGTGTGACTTTGTGATTCTCCTGAACATTTTCCATCACCTCTCCTTGCTCAGGGAGGTTCGTGTTCCAGTGGACGTACTGGTCACAGGGCGCCTGACTAATCTCTTTTTGAATGAGCACGATGCCTGGCATCCACAAACCAGCCAAAAAACAAAGCGCGTAATCGCCCTTAAGGTACAAGCAGTCAACGCCAACAATATCCCAGAATCCCCAGCTTTGCCATCAAATCGAGAACAACACGAAATAAATCCAATAAATCCATGATCTATATCCTCGCTTTTTCCAGGACATTTGATCCATTTGAGCCTTTTTTAATCTGTTTCCAACTAATGGAAATCAACCGGATAGAAACCCAGGTTAACCACCAGGAGCCCTGAACATTTACCAGACCCCCGGTGATTTGGCTGCCCCAAAACACTACCCAGTCTCTGGTCTCACCCCGCCCCCCACGCCCTGCCTCCATGTGTGTATCCCATTGCCACACCTTCAGGGCCAAGCCTATAAGCCCAGTGTGGGTCCGTTGGGCGCCATGTGCGTCCTGGTAAATGTCAGCCACAGCACCACTTGGCGCGGCCACGCCGTTCCTCACTTTGTTTTTCCCACAGTCCGGTGAAGGGGCCTCACGCTGTGTTCCGGGGGTCCGCAGCGGTGGAACGCCGGCCGCGGCGCCCCCAGGGCGTCGTTCCTGGTCGCGGACTGGAGCAACTCGTTTGTCGTCATCCTGGACCACAACACGTTGGTTCTGTTTTGACTACCTCTCCTTCCGTCGGTTTTTCTTCGAGCTACGTCTGCGTCTGGTGACAGCCTGGCGACAGCTGTCTCAACGTCCTAGTAAGTAGATTGGTCAAAGCCTGCTTGCAGCCTGCTTACAGCCTGGTTACAGTCCTGGTTAGAGCCCTCTCAGCTTCCTAGTAAGAGTTTGGTGAAAGCCTGGTGACAGCCTGGTAACAACCTGGTTATGGCCAGGTAACAGCCTTTAACAGCCTGGTAACAGCCTGGTTACAGCCTGGTTACAGCCCTGGTAACAGCCCTGGTAACAGCCCTGGTGACAGCCTGGTAATAACCTGGTTATGGCCAGGTAACAGCCTTTAACAGCCTGGTTACAGCCTGGTTACAGCCTGGTTACAGCCAGTTTGATTCCAGGTGGTGTCCCTCCCCTCTCAGCTGTGATATCACTTGCGAGGACCCGGAACAGGCTGAACCAGCCGGGGAGGGAGTGAGGTGTGAGGGCCAGACACTCCTCGTTCCCATAGAACAATCATTTTGGGGGTGAGGACGGACTGTTCCATTCCGCCGTGTTTCCCGCCTTCCCGCGGTGGTTACCGGCGCTGACACCCACCCCCACCGCCGCCGACAGGAAACCCTTCTGAAAACTGTTCAGTCGGATCGTATTTCCTTTTTCTCTGCGCGCCGCGTTTTTGGGCCGTGTTCGCAAAATGAATAATTCATTCGTTTTTTGATTGAGGATGTTTTGACTTGAAACTGAATATGTATCAGCTGTCTCTTCAGTTGTTTGGTGTGGTTGGTTTTTTAGGTGCGGTAAAGCTACGGGTCGGCTTCACGCAGGTGCTGTTGATGCCATGTCAACGAATCACAGGGGGGGAAGGATACACACACACACACACACACACACACACACACACACACACACACACACACACACACACACACACACAACCAATCACACGATCCATCACACTCTCTCGCTTTTACTTTCTTCTCACACTCGTAGACATAAATACCAAACACATAATTTACATTTAGAAGACACTTCTATTCAAAGCGGCTTAGAACTGTTCATAAAAACATACCGGCCAGCTCGTCGGATTCAGTTCGGGTGAGGCTTTATGCTCAGGGACACCTCGACACTCAACTTGAAGGAGCCACCCGCTCAACCTCCAGAGCTAAAACGACCCCAGACACAAAAACACACATACACACAGACACACACACCAGCCACAAACACACATCTCAAAACTTTCTCTCCTAGCCATACTTTAGTAATTTGGGTAATATTTGCACAGGCCCAGCCTATAATAAAAAATAATGACTATACAAAGCATCACTCACACTAAACCATATCGTAGTGTGATACTTTTTATCAGGGCCCAGACATGCCTTGGGGCCACAACATTTGAGGGCCCCTACAGGGACGTCCACAGTTGGTTTAGTTCAGTTGAGAGCGAGGACCGTGCAAAATAATAAATACACGTGGTGCACAAATACAACAGGTCTTTCATCTGCTGTCCCTAGCCAAGGTGCAAATAAGGCTTCCCTAAAATACATCAACGCAAACGCAGAACAGGACATGCCGTTTTGGGTTCGTAAAAGGACACAGAGTTGTTAAAAACAGTTGCGGCGAGGACAAAGAAACACACAGAACGACGTCACCAACATGGAGACGATAACACGCAGATCCACATAGAGAAGGACGTTATAGCAGTGCAGTGGTAACATGTGGACCTACGCAGTCTGGGAGGGGCGCCGTGATGGCCGTGGCACAGTGGGCCCCGGGTCTGGAGCAGAACTCTGGCACGTCCTGGAGCTCCGGCCCCCGTCCCTCGTCCCAGATGTACAGCGCGATCTGCGGAGAGCAAGGGTACGAACGCGCTGATGTGATCTACTGGTACGCGGTAACATGATCTGCTGTCTACGACCAGGATCTAAGCTGTGTTATAATGTTTTACATGCACAATGCACATACACAATGTTTTACGATGTAGCACGCATTGCACTGCAAAAGGTTGTGATTGAAGTGCTCGGTACAAATCGGATTGAGTCGAGTTGCACCGCATTGAATTGAATTTGTTTGAACGGACTTGAATGAAATGAGTTTAGAAGGATTTGTGCGTTGGAACTCGAGGCTGAACAGCATGAATGTGTAATTTATGCTGCCTCTTCTCTCCTACTTTGATGAAAAACTCACAACATAAATGAAGTGAGAAAGTATTTGCGTGTAAAAGCCTAAGGCACGGGGGTAACATTAATGATTTATATTAGAAATTAAAGAAATGCTAACAAAATTGCATTGTACAAAAATCAGCTTTTCAAAGATAAATACACAAGGCAGTAAACAATCAGAGTTGAAATGTGTTGAACCCACAATTGATGAGCCAACTACAGGTGAAGCACAAGGAACAAAAGGAGGGGAATATGAGTAATAATAATAACGTTAACACCAAAACGACCAGACCAAAGAAAGGACAGGGATTCATGCAACATGTGCAACCCTACAAACACAAGCCTGCACTTCAGACACACACACACCAACACACACCGACACACACCTTTGAGTTAAACGCCAATGACAATTTAATCCTACCCATACAGTTACAGACCCATTTTAAGTCCCCTCTAAATCCAGCAGAGCACATTCATAACCACAGCCTGTCCTCTGCAGTGGGCGTTCTGATCAGAGCTGCTCTGCAGAACGACTCAGAGTCTTCATGAGGCCACCCTGATGCAGAGGAATAGACTCTTTTTATGAAGGGATTGAGCACATGACAGAAATAACCGTGTTTAATATATCCTCTGACGCACTCTTTTATTGTCTGCTTCAGTTTTCATTCTCTGATGCGACCCCCATATGGGATTTGAAGTTGTTTTGGTTTTGGTTCTTTGAAACAAGGCCCTCAGGGGGGGGGACGTATCATGGATCAAATCATGCCACCAACTTTACTTCAAAGTGTAAAATGGACTTCAAAGTAACTACAAAACACTCTTCTTTCCAAGTGTTGTAAATAAATAAGGTTTAATTAGCTGTGTTGTGGTCCACTCCTGGCCAGAAACTGTTGAAATCCTTTAAAATTAGCCCTTTCAAATCCGCCTCCCTCTTCACACTGCCACTCTGCTTTGGCGACTGATCTGAACGAATCACGATATGTCCCGCCCTCTGGGCGTGCTCCAATAAGCACAGCTCCCATATGCAATATCGTTTGGGTCTTGTTGGCACGGAGTGTGCTGTCTAGCTGGTATTCAAAGGCATGAGGAGAAGCATTTCTGTTGAGACGTATATTTGGGTAAATGGAAACTCGGATTAGATGATTAGATTCTAACGAGGCTTAACTCTGGGAAATCGAGGGAATCGGGGTAAAACATGAATTGAATTATGAATTTAGACTTCAGATGTCAAGATTTGCTTTCAACACACACACACACACACACACACACACACACACACACACACACACACACACACACACACACACACACACACACACACACACACACACACACACACACACACACACACACACACACAGACCAAATCAATGTGGTTGAGGATGTGGAGATGAGTTTGTACATAACTCATCGTGACATGAACTACGGCGGGGAGGAGAGGCTAATGGGAGAATCTGAGGATGTTTCCCCGGGCTCTGTGGTCTCGGAGCAGGGGCTGTGCCACGCTATTAGCCGAATGCTATTCAGACAGGGAAGATGATTGAAAGATGTTCCACCACACACACAAATGACGCATGCACACACACATGCGCACACACATTCATAGAGACCCACAGAGACAGGTAAACACACATACAGACACACACACACACATACACACACACACACACACACACACACACACACACATTCATAGAGCCACACAGACAGATATACACACACACACACACACACACACACACACACACACACACACACACACACACACACACACACACACACACACACACACACACACACACACACACACACACACACACACACACACACACACACACACACAGTACCTCATGTTTCAGGTCTATAGTAAAGTCAGACTTCAGAGGGGAATATTGAATCCTTTCAGCAAGTCTGAAAAAAACACAGAAATATAATAAAACAAAAGGCAGTCAATAGAAGAATGATGAACATGCTCCTTCCAAAGAGTGCTGCATGTCTGGCTCGGATGTTCTTTGGTCAAAGTAGATCAGGTTACATTCGTTAACCAATAGTGCTCTGGTCTGACAGAAGGCTAAGCCCATTCACACAGGAGAGATTCATTGAGCAAACGTCCGTAGACATCTCCTCGAGCTTTGTGCAAAAAGCGTAAACAAGCACACTGTTTCAAGGAGCAAACGAAATGTGCTCTTTCAGAAAGAAGGAATGGTAGACGAGGCTGAAGGCAAAACGATCAAATAAAATCCATTCATCACTCAAAACCCATTTTTATTCAGGGTCACGTTTAAAGGATATTCTCACTTTCAAGTGTGCCCCGATTATAGTGCAAGGTAAAATACAACGGTAACAAAAATATGAATACAAATAAATTGACATGAACAGATAAATGGATAGTCAACACGGAACAATGATTCATAAATAAGGCAATCTTCAGCTCAAAAACACCCCGCACAGCAAGCCTCAATTATGTCAATAATTCACACTTTAAAATCCTTGAATAAGGGAAACTACAAGATCCAGTTACAGAAGGCTTTGGATGGTATTCCAAACACGGGGATCTTCAAATGAAAGGGCAGAACCCCCCCAGCTTAGGATACTCCCCCAGGAAATATATATATATAACCTGGAGCCCTTGCCGGCAGTGAGCTGTCCCAGCTATAAGGAGGGAATGAAGAGATAGGGGGAGATGTATACGTATCGATGACCTGCAGGTGAAGCACAAGGTGTTCCGTCCTCTCTGCTTGGCCCTGTCCTCAAGCCGTGTCCCTTACAGATTTAATAAGTGCTTAAATGATCAGTTTCAAACGTTAAAATTAGGTAACGCTCATCATCAAAAATGTGGCTGTTGCATCTAGAAAATATCATAACATTTCTACCAGTTGTTATTCTACCAGTAAGATAGAGTCTCGATAAAACAGAAACTAGCTTTTTATGTCCTGACCAAACGTGTGCAGTCTGTCCATGAGCAGGCTGGGATCTGCAGCATCAGTTGCTTTTTGAAGATCAATGAAGTGAAACACACTTCTGTTCGCTGTCATAGCACTGGCAGAAATGAAAAAACCTGATTAGATCTGTTGAAAGTCAAATTTTCGTCTAGGATAAGATTATTGCATATTTGCAAGAGCTTCCTTAGCCAAGGGTTTTGGCTAAGGGAGGCATTTTGAAGTTGGCATGTAATTATCCTTGGTTAAAAATATCACAACTCTTAAGGAGCAGACATTAGTAATGTCAGCAGGGAAAGTTGAATCCAAAGTATGAGTGATTGGATATAACAGGGCCTCCCATAGCAGTCTTCTTGCGTACTTCAAAGTATTTCCATAAAATGAATAATCTCCTTCTTTATAGGTAACATTTTAAAAGGCCAAATCAAAAGGGGCCTGACACTCCATTCACATTTATGTCTAAAAGAAACATCTAATCTCAACGTCTACAGTCTAACGCCCCATCACACATCAGGCTTCCAAACCTTTGGTTTATCTTTGACCTTTGAATTTAAAACTGTGCCTCACGCACACAATTGCACCTTTTCAACCGACAGTGCCAGCTCAACTCGCATCAACTCGCCCCGCCTTTTTTTGCGATTCGATCGCCAAAATGAGGTACCTGGTACTTTTTTAATCTCACCTCCGTCGCGGTTCCAAGAGAGCTTATCCAATACTTTTGTGTGACGTAAAACAGGCTGCTGGCCGCTGATTGGCCAGAGAGACGCCACTGGACGAATAATGATGAGTCAGACGTCCGAGCCTGTCACCCCTCGCCTGGCATCTTTAAATACTAGCATCAGCGTGCAGTCAACAATAGTGATTGATTATTGAACATGGCACAAGAACACGCCGTGGACCGTGACAGAGGCGGAGACACTCCAGTGCGTTAACCCTGCCTGTTTATGCGTCGCGGTTTCGCACATGCGAATGACGACCCGCCCACGTCGAAGAGGTACTTTCTAGATGGAAACACGACGTGCCTGGAACCAAACCAAGTCGTGCCACGCTAGGTCCTAGCGAGTTGAGCTGGTACTGTCGGTGGAAAAGGAGTACTGAATTGGACACGCCATGTTATTTTCCGCCTGGCTAAATCAGCCAGTGAGTGACAGACTTCAGGAATACACAAACGCCCGCTGGCTCGGTCACAATGTGTTTAGCGTTTCCTCCCCGTGTCCTTTGAATCCACTCGTTCAACCTTTTCCACCAACGTGGTTCCAGTGCTGGTGGAAAAGCCAGTGCTGACCTCGAACTGGTTCTTGGCTTTTACACATTAAGTATGGAAGTGTCCTTTTAACGCGTTCATTTTAACGTCCTGACACGTCGCTAGGACAACGGGGTCGTACGCTCTGACGCATTGAGGTTGCCCCTACTCTAGCCCCTAAAGCTCGGGGGAAATCAAGCTGGTTCTTGGGGGGGGGTTGGCGTGTAGAACCAGCACAAGCACCAGCCCGGGACCGGGTCTGCGTTGGTGGAGAGGGGGGCAGAATGCTGCACTGCAGGGACACTTTCTAGCCCGTAAGTTACGAGCTGTAACTGGGAGTACGTCGATCTGGTACGAGTTCACTGGTAGTGACGTGCGGGGTTTGACTGGCTGTCGACCGTTCTAGGGGCACTTTCCCGGATACAAGGTTGTGAAAACACGGGTAAGGGGTTGCCCGGAAACAGGCCTGCATTAACCTGCCATTGGGCCCTGGGGCTGAGAGGTTTCGTAGTCCCCCTGAGAGAGGATCTTACAAAGAAGGGGGGGGCGGCTGACACTTGACACTGTGGCTGTGGTGTGAAGTGGCCACTGGGCCCACCTACCACTAGTGGCCCCCTTTTTGTCTTGGCTCCTGATAGGCCCCTGATCTTTCCTTTCATGAGCCAGTATAAAAAAAAAAAAAAAAAAAAAAAACATTTCCTGCAGCTCATGATTGGCCCCCTGATGGTCGTAGATCCCTGGGGCTTCAGCCCAGGTAAGCCCGTGCATTAAGGCGGCCTCGCTCACCTGTGGAGCAGCGGGGTGCTCAGCACCCAGCCGGCCGCAGGGTCGGGGTAGCCGAAGGACGGGGGGTCCTCGGAGAAGGCGTAGTGGTGGATGATGGTGGCCTTGTTGTCGTGGAGACGCTTGCCCAGGAACCATTCCTGAGGGCAGGGAGTACAGGGATCACTATGAGGGGGAACAGTGGGCGTGCTCCGCGTGCGCTTACAGGCCTTCACCCCCAGGGTGGGCCGGGAGGGGCGGGAACAGGTGCAGCTCATCAAGCTGATTGGCTGCAGGGTCTGTCGGCCAGTGTCTCTAATTAACGTCATGAGCTACACCTGTGTTGGCCCCGCCCACACCGCTGGGATGAAGGCCAATTAGGGTCGATCAATATTCACTATTATGTAACAGACAGTTCTGATTGGTTCAAATTAAGCAAGGCTGATATAAATATGATATCGTATAATTTGAGTTGAATCTTTCAGGGGCATTGTTTTTTTAATCTTGTGTTTTCAGTCGGTTGATGGGTCGGTTAGCCTTAGTTAGCCCGGTGGCATGCTAGTTAGTCTGACGTGCGTCTCACCTGTCGGGCGTCGTGTCTGTTGAGGACGTGCAGCAGAGACGTCAGCGTGATTCTGGTCTCCTCCTCCACAAACAGAAACCAGGCTGCTGATTGGCTGAAGGACACTGAGAGGCTGGGTGAAGACGGATGGACAACCAATGAAAAATGAGAGTCTACTAATAGTTTGTGATTCAATACTCAAGACGAACACGAGCCTGGTGACACCCAGGTAATGTGTTATCGCTCGTTATACAACCATTAGTCCAGACCGGGTCATTTGATTGGACAAGAGGATTCCATGAGCGCTGATAAAGAGTATAACAGCACTGGGTCTTTTAACAAACCCTGCTGTACATACACACCACACTCCCAGCCCTGTGGCGTCGCCTCATTACGATTCGGTCCTGCTGGTGTTACTTAGCACTAATTCAAAGCAATTCAAATCAAGCGAACGGCGTGAACCTCAGTCCCCGATACCTCCTCCTCCCTGGTTCGACGACTAGCTGGGGCTCAGTTCTGTGTCTTGGGGGGGGCGGTGTGTGTGTGTCACTCACTGAGGCAGTGCCGGGAGAACGCTCCAGTCCCCGTCGTTCTGGGAGAGCTCGTGGAGCAGGAGGACCACGGGAGCCCCCTAGACACACGACACAAGGCCGCGCGTTAGCCTCCACCACAGAGCAGGCCAGCAGGGGGACAATGGGAAGAGGGTCAACGCTGTCCAATGCATATATATATGGGGGGGTCGGCTAAGCTCAGGAGGTAGAGCAGTTGTCTTGCAACCGAAAGGTTGCTAGTTCAATCCCCAGCTCGTGTACCTCAGGTTTAAACCGGAGGAAATACAGGCAGTACAGCCAAAAAACATACACCATGATGGGAAGGGAGCTCTGAGCTGGCTTTATTGTTATGTATTGACTGCTTTGGCCTAGTTTTGTTTAATCCATGGCGAATTACAGAGAAAAAGACTGTTCAGCTGAAGACCATTGTTTGTTTTGTGCACTGTGTGTGTGTGTGTGTGTGTGTGTGTGTGTGTGTGTGTGTGTGTGTGTGTGTGTGTGTGTGTGTGTGTGTGTGTGTGTGTGTGCGCGTTTGAATGTGTGTGCATGCGCTTGTTTTGTGTTTTCACACAATTGTATTTGTGTGCGTGTGTGTGTGTCATTAATGTTTTACACTAACACTGTGCGAAGACTCTGTTCCTGGTGACACATTGATTATTGATCCCTAGTTTGATTGAAGTTGTGCTTCCCTGTGATCAAAGGGGAAGCAAGCCGAAGCGATTCGGACGATAAACTTTCAGGCGTGTGAAGTTGGTTGAACTTCGGAGACTAGCAATTGTCACCAATAAGAAAAAGCGATACCTCAGAATCCGCCACCAGTGGGAGAAATCTCCATAGGCCAACCGGATGAGCCCAAATGTGGACACTGCTCTGATTTAATTGGCCACAGAGATGTAGTACTTGCTGGACCGACCCAAAGAGACACAATGCAGTGAGCTCTGATTCAATGCGCTGTTTCAGCAGCACTTCCACACGCAGGGCTGGATGCAGCCATTAACAGAACACACACACACACACACACACACACACACACACACACACACACACACACACACACACACGCACATACACACTCACACACCAACCCACGCACACACACTCACTCACCCACACACGCACACAAACACACACACTCCCCCGCAGACAAATACACACCAGCTCATGCTCACGCACACACACACACACACTCACCCACACAACCACATGCCCACACATCCGCAGAACTTACACTTCTCCCTAAGCTCAAAGTATCCAGTCAATTATTCAGCAAATCGAAATGAGTTTAAAAGGGAAACAAAGAACAGCGTTCTTCACAAAATAAATATGCAGAGAACAAAGCGTTCTCTCGAGCCCGGCAAGAATGAAGAACGATCTGCGGTCTCTCTCACGCCTCCTTAATTATAATATCCACTTCCATGTGCCTACCAGTATGTGTGTCTTCCCCAGGAACTGTTTGTATTCCCATTCAATATGCAGATCGTATTGAATCCATATTCCAATCTGAATGACGAGAGTATCTAGCCCGTATCGCACTGGATGTATTTAATCAGACGTAATGCAAAAGCAGCAGCAACTTGTTTACTCAGAAGTGTAATCATGGCGGGGGACATTTTATTTGTATAGCCCTTAATAACAGGGCTATACAGCCCTCTGTAGGGGCTGAACAGCCCGTGTCTTATTGTGAATCACTCTCCTTGGTTTCAAGTGTGCTCTATTAACGGGCGTTCGCACGTGGACACAAACAACACCCCGAGAGCCCCAGGCCCTCTCTCCAAGGAGAGCGCGATGAACACAAAGCATGCCGAGCCTCTCCTCAATCAATCCCCCAGAAGGGGAACTGAACAGGTACGCAACGACTCGATTCTCTGGACACATTTTTCACGAGTAAGGGTTAGCTTCGGAAACCAATGAACGAAAATCCACTGCTGGATAAGTAGTGGTTATTGGCTCAGAAGTAAACTTCCTTAGAGTTTAACGTTACGCACGTAAAGACACGCTTTGCTACACACCGACACAAGGAACGGAGATTGATAGAAATAACACGTTTTTTGCACTATGGGCGCTGTGGGCAAGTAATACTATAATAACAATAATCATAATGATATTAATGATAATATTATAGCGTCACCTGTCCTAACTGGGTGGCTTGCTGGAGAATCTCCTCCCTCCTTTTGAGAGTGAAGGGAATTTAGCGAAGGACATGAAACCAATTCAGACGGATTGAGCATAAAAAAGGTTGACTTTAATCCTCAATGACAGGGTCACTCCCATCATCCAATAGAGTTGTTCCGATACCGATACCAGTATCGGTATTAATCGGCGAGTAGGCATGGCTATGCACTGATCCGATACCATCGCGTTACTCCTGTGAGCTCCTTTATTACACAGATAGAGAACATCACAAACATGTGCAGTGTTATGCTGCGTTCGTGAATGATAGGAGGTGGAAAGTTGGACGCATAACTACAATAATACAAAGTTATTATTATAATTATTGATCATAAATGTAAATGATCTAGTTCTGAAAATATTTATGTCGTCAACAGTAAGTGAACCAGCTGTACATTGCTGTCACGGTAAAAGAACCCTTCAATAAGAACATGTGCTATTGGTAGTTACAATGCTAAATGAAGTATCGGTATATAATTGGTATTTGCTGATACTCATGTTCAGGAATCATTCTCTGGAAGGAAAAGATGGATTCGGCACATCTCTACAAATTAGACCTTTGTTATCGGACCATAGCAATCAGATCACAGTGCAATACCTGTTTAATGGTATTTGAATCAAGTACCTTCCCTTTAGGCATATCAACCTGATCAAAACAACATGGTCGACTCGTGCACATTCACACCAGCCAGGAGCATAATGAGAAGGAAATGAGACGCTGATTGAAAAGGCTTCTAAACTTAGACATGAGCTGTGAAGTTTCAGGGACAGAGGCAGCTCTGCCAATTCCATCTGCTCTCTGTGTGTATGCCGAAGGCAGATTAGAAGCTCATTCATAAAAGTTTCAGTCTGAGGCTTTGTCATTTCAGGAGAACCGTCTCGTTTCTCTCACAGCTGAGCCACATAAAAACTTAAGATTGCCGGGCTCCTGTCCAGTGCTGAATCTTGCACGCCTCAGGTCTATTCTTGCCATGTTAGGTCATTTGTCAATTATCTTTGCGCGACAGAAGATAGTTATTCGGGGGCTATTGTGTTAAGTATGGAGTGGAAAGTGAACGACTGCGGAGGAGGCTGTGGAAATTGCGACACCTACTGGTACAATGCGGTACAACCGCGTGACAAATGAGAAGATGATGTCGGACTGGAGGTACAGTAGCCAGTAAACTACAGGATTCCTATCGAATACATTTGTGATCTCACACATCAGACACGTGTTCACAAACATTTTGTACACACAAAATAGATCAAATGTTAAATATTTAAAATCCCCAGATATATGCTATTTGCAAATATGTACCAAAAATAATGCAATGTGATTATTTACTTTTTGAATTGGCACCAACCCAAAACACACAGCCGCTTACTTCTGGTGCACTGAGTGAACGAGGAGTCTGATTCCATACTGAACTGCGCTTTACACTCAGGTCCGTCTACCAGTGGTTGACTGAGCTTGTAGTCAAACGTCCATAAACGTTATAAAAACCATAACATGAAACTCACAACTTTCCCTGGTGAGTTTCATTGTGCTCTAGTTCAATGTGCTGGTTCAGCAGCAGGCAGGGCTGGATGCATCCAGTAACAGAACACACACACACACACACACACACACACACACACACACACACACACACACACACACACACACACACACACACACACACACACACACACACACACACACACACACACACACACACACACACACCTCTCATCTAAAATATGTGGAGGAAGTGGGGAAAGAAAGTATTCTAAGCTGTGGGCAAGCAATACTATAATAACAATAATCATAATGATATCAATGATAATATTGAAGCGTCACCTGGCCTAACTGGGTGGCTTGCTGGAGAATCTGCTCTTTCCTCTGGTTCGCACGCCGGCTGTGGTAGGCATTCTTCTGGCTCTGTATCACTAACACCACATGCTCCAGTCCTGGGAGAGGGGGAGGGAGGGGAGGGGTGGGGAGGGGAGGGGAGGGGAGGGGTTGGGGAGAGGAGGGGAGAGGGAGGGGGAGGAGAGGGAACAGAGGAGAGAGGAGGAGGATGACGAGCGGAGGAGGAGGGGGAGGAGGAGGAGGAGGGGAGGGAACAGAAGAGAGGAGGGGGAGGAGGAGGGGGGGGGAGGAGGAGGAGGGGGAGGAGGGGGAGGAGGGGAGGGAACAGAGGAGAGAGGAGGAGAGGAGAAGGGGAGCGGAGGGGAGGGAGGGTGGCGAGGGGAGGGAAGGGGTTGGGGAGAGGAGAGGAGGAGAGGGAACAGAGGAGAGAGGAGGAGGATGAGGAGGGGAGGAGGAGGAGGAGGAGGAGGAGGAGGATGAGAGAGGAGGAGGATGAGGAGGGGAGGGAGGATGGGGAAGAGAAGAGGAGGGGAAAGGAGAAGAGAGGAGAGGAAGGAAATAAACAGATATGTCACTTACAGTATTTTTCATTTTGAGCAATCTTGTGGGGGTAATCATTTCCCTGACCTTTGACATGGAGTCCCCGTAAAGTGACTACAGTGAGCCAGCAACACTGCTTACTTACCGACTAAACTGTGTGCGTACTGGGGATGGGAGTCATCTGTCTGCAAGTGAGGAGAGAGAGAGAGAGAGAGAGAGAGAGAGAGAGAGAGAGAGAGAGAGAGAGAGAGAGAGAGAGAGAGAGAGAGAGAGAGAGAGAGAGAGAGAGAGAGAGACGTTTACATTAACATTATCGTACGCTACATTGTACAGTTTGTCAAACTACATTGTTAATGTGGCTTATTGTTCAGCCAGGCATGCCTATCCTGGAATGCAGGAGAGTTAATGAACAGATAGCCTATTAGTACTTACATTCAGTACGCGTGGCTGTTCATCACCACTATCAACGCACAACACACCTGTAAAAAGGTGAGGAAGAGATCAGCTTGATTTTACGTCTTTTACGTCTTCAGTTTGGTAGAGCAGTGTGTGTAGGCGTCAACCTTATAAATAGTGAGTTCAGAATAATCAGATTCGGACACTACACACAGTAGTTGTAGGCTGCATTACCTAAAATAGATTCAGACAGTGTATCTCCCTTAAATAAGTGGACTTGAATTCGAGGTATAATTGTACCTGAAATGAGTCGTAGCAGACACACACTAATGAATGCAAACGGTTGCCCCGAGGTTTTGCAACCAGTGTGCGTGCGGGCGTCTGTGTGTGGGTGCGCGTGTGTGCGTAATCCTGATGTAGCGGCGTCAAGACGCTACATCACTCCAACATTATGAGCAATAATGAGAGATAGTTCTGCAAATGACATACACTTAGAAAAGTACAGCGTCGCCGTGTAGTTTTTACGACTATCCTCGTAAAGAACGAGCTCGATTCGTTGTGTGGACTGTCTATGAACGGGACGCGTCTCTCGTCCTGTTGGCCGTATGGAGCGCAGCAGCATCTTGTATCAAACGTTAGCTAGAGGATAGCTAGCCCGGCAGGCTAACACGAGGTGCTCTTACCCAGGGAGAGGAGAAACACGGCGAACCTTTGGCAGCCATTATGAGCCGTCATGCTTCATGGATTTGTTTCTTGGTAACAAACGTGCTGCGCACAAGTAAGACAGACCCAGCATCTCCAACACAAATTGCTTCACAGTGCAGATGGGGGGCTTTCTGTTGCGATGTGCTTTAGCGCTCCCTTGTGGCCGTTAAGTGGTATAGCTTAATTAACATGGCGCTCCGAGTTGGGAAGAGATGATATATGATCAAATGTAATAGAAACCAGTTTAGTATTAACCCCGGAAGAGGTATCTCGTGTTTAAAAAAGCAATAAAAAATTGTAAAGAGCCAAAAAGGACCAAACACACATCCCTGTCACATCTGTTGGATTTATTACCACCATGCATATTAAATTGTAAATACACAACATCCCAATAGTAGTGGTGACGTCTTGGTTTTGGGGCATTGGCCCTGACACCCGGGGGCCGCTGGGGGGGGGGGGGGGCCTACGGGATCCCCTAGGATCGGGATCCTAGGGGATGAGCAGGAGCGAGGCCGTCAGGCTGGTGACGGTCTTCAGCTGGGCCTTGTAGCATCTGCCGAGGAAGTAGGCCATCATGTAGTTCAGGATGCCGACCATGCACATCAGGATCAGGAAGAGGATGGGTCTCTTCCCGAACACGAACCCTGGAGTGCTGGGGGGGGGGGGGCAGGTAGGTTAGACTGTTTCCTCTTAATGGCTGCCAGTACAAGCAGAGAGGGATCCCACTGTCTGTGAGGGAGGTTACCTTTGGGAGGTTTGCCCCATGTAGCCGACAAAGTACTTATGACGGACGATCAGGTACAGAACCCCAGCGAACGCCGCAGGAGCTGAAGGAGGGGGAACGCGTGTTCATGAAGGGGGAGATAACAACACTGACACACAACACCAAGTACACCGCAAATGTACTTGGGACATTTTGTCAACTGCTACGAGGGTAGTAGCATTAGCATCTGTCTTAGCCCCCACCCACCCGTCTTGCACACTAATTGTATCTTGTACATCCTAACACTTAATGTACGCACTTATTGTGTGTTGTACGTCCTGGCACCTTAAAAATAGTACTTAACATTGTGTAACATCTTAGCTATCTTGGTTGTATACAGGAAATGGGTTAACTGAACAATTGTTGGTGCTTGGCACTCTATGAACATCCTTACTGTACTTACAGTGATATATTGTTGTTTCTCTTCTTCTGACAAATGTACTTATGCAGGTCACTTTAGATAAAAGCGTCTGCTAAATGTTCTAACGGTAAATGTAAATGTAACATATAAATGAGCATCTGTCACTCTTTGTATGTGTGTGCCAACGCACACATGTGTGTGTGAGTACATCAGTCCTTCGGGGGCATTAACGAGAACTGAGTACAGTTGTTCCTCTATCATTGAGGGATCATCCAAGCCAGATCATTTACACCGGGCAGAACAACCAAACAACGAAGTGGGAATTGACTGAGCTCCACAGCGTTCTCCGAGTACAGGCTTGTCTTTGTGAGTTATGCGGAACACGACCACAGCACAGCCCCCCCCACTTCCCCTGTGGATACACATCGCCTTATCTCCCCTGTGTACGGTAAAGCGTTTACAACACTGCGTGCATAGGTGACCAAAGCTAGTCAACACAACCGACTGGTGCTGCTCTTACCCTGGCTGACACAAAGGCCTGCACACCACATGACGGCCAGGAAGGTAGGGTAGGCGTCCATGCAATTACGCCTGTACGGGAAGGGGCAATGACAACACTCTTTCACACACTTTTTTCGGCAATGCTTTCTGGGGCAACGGTTTGCTTACCAACGTGCAACTGCTTGCCCCACAACTGTTTTGAAATGCTTTTTTTTTTTCTTTTTCTTTCTCCTTTAGTGGTTCCTCTCCATGTCTCTACTCTGGCCTCTGCTGATTATACAAAGTTAGTTATATTTCATACATCCTTATTTGTTTTTCTTATCTGTGTGTTTTACTTTTCAATATGTGTTTCCAGTCTGTGTTTGGTGTCTTTCATGCAAAGTGATACACATGCTGCACACAATGAGGAAATCTAACACCTCTACTCTAACTTCTCTATCTTTGTCTAAAATCAAGTCAATATCAGAAGCGTACGCAAATAAGATTGAACTGACTAGTCTAACAATGTCTACATTTGTTTCCCCAGTAGTCAAAGCAGAAGTAGTCCCCAAGTAGTGGTTCATGGATGCACTGGGTTTAGTTCTGCATTGTTGTTTGTTTGGGAGATGATTGGACAAATTGATAGGAAAAGAGTACGACAAATAGGGCTAATAGAAATAGTTTAACCCTTCATTTGGACCGGGGTAATATAAATAGTCTATACAATTCATACAAATAAATTAAAAATAATAAGCAAATAATTATTCATTAATAATTTGGTCGTGATATTTGGCAGTTAAATAAAAAACTTCTCTCTTGCTCATCATCAAACACAGTTGTATTTTTCAAATCACACTTCAATAGAATCAGCCCGTGGTCTAGGCCGTATTTAACGCTGATAACAGTGATAAATAGGGCTGATAGCTTGCTGATACATGCAGTTCAATGTGGAGGAGGCAGACACTTACACTGCGCAGGACACTCGGTCAAAGGAAGTCGCGCAGCCGCTTTTCCCCTCTCTCTCCAACTTCACGGCAAAGAAGGCTTAAACCACAAACACGACAACAAAGCCATGAAAAAAACAACAACACCAACACAGAAAAATAATAAAATAGACGCTGTTAAGCAATTGCATATATGATAAAACATACATCATCGATTAAACCTTAGTCAGCCATGATTAAACTCACCATTCTGCAGAACGCTGAAAAGAGTGACTATGACCAGGAGGAAGATATGCTCCACGATCACCTGGTTCTCCATCGCTGATGTCTCGAAAGCGGCTGAAGGTTTTGGGTTTATGAACTAGGCTACGGAACGCTCCCCTCAGGTGTTGCACTGATCTTTTGCATATGTTACCGTCAGCGGGTACGTGAGGTCATCTAATGAGGAAAAAGAGGAAGGGCCCCACCTCCTCACTTAGAGGCACCGCGTCCTCAGCGTCAGAGAGGCGGGAACATGGTAATGTCACAGGGACCGTTAGGTTTACTTTGTGAAGTTAATTTATAGAGTGCATTTTTGGACAACGTTAGTCTAACTATTAGATAGAAATTCTCATTAACATGGCCCTAATGTCATCGGCTCCCATATGGTCTAGCGGTTAGGATTCCTGGTTTTCACCCAGGCGGCCCGGGTTCGACTCCCGGTATGGGAACTACCCTTTTGTGGGTCGATTGTCACCAACTTTATTAAAGAAAACCAAATACAAGCAGAACGTCCACAATACTCAATAACAATGTATCGATTGTGTACATCAGGGCACGAGTATACGGATGTATCTTATATAACTTGAATGCACCATACCCAACTGTACCAATAGATGGCGCTAAAGACTGAAAGATGAAGTGTCTCATTCAGGATCTTATGAAAGGCTGTGATAAGTGTGGTCCGATATCAAAGGTGTATCAAAAAAACACACTGATTCATGCATTTGTTTCGTCAAGACTGGACTATTGCAATGCACTGTTCTCGGGATTACCGAACTCTACCACAAAAAGTCTACAGCTTGTACACAATGCGGCAGCTAGACTGCTGACCAGAACGAGAAGGTTTGATCATATCACACCTATTCTCGCCTCTCTGCACTGGCTACCAATAACTTTCAGATCAGACTTTAAGTGTGCTACTGCTAACCTATAAAGCCTTGCATGAATTATCTCCATCCTACCTGAAGGACCTGATCATTCCTTATAGTCCTTCTCGGTCCCTCCGATCTTCGGGAGCTGGCCTTCTTTCATTGCCGAAGGTTAAAACGAAATCGTCTGGACAGAGAGCGTTTGCCTATCGAGCCCCCTTCCTATGGAATAGGCTGCCACCAGCGAACAGGGAAGCTGACTCTGTGGAGCTATTCAAAGGAAAGCTCAAAACGCACCTCTACAATCTTGCATTTGGAACATAGGAGTGTGAAAACGACAGATGCGAAGTGAAGACCACTCTGTTTGCTTGTGCTTTTCTTATCACAGTATACATTCCCACTATGTACTTTTCCGTTCTAATTCTTCTGTCTGTTCTAGCGTGTTGCGGGTACTGGACTGGATGCCTGGACTCTCCTCATGGATAACCGGCCAGAACCCCCATCACCATTTTAATATGATGTGCATGCATTTACCTGTTCGTCAATTGTGGCACCCATTGCACTCCTGACCATCCCTGGAAGAAGGGATCCCCTACTATGCGTTTCTTCTCAAGATTTCTTCCTTGCTGATTTCAAAGGAGTTTTTTCTTGCCCGTGTGGGGGCAGGGGTAAAGGGGGGCGTCATAAATATTTGGCCTGTTAAGCCCTTTGAGACTGTAATGGTGATTAAGTGCTATACAAATAAAATTGAATTAAAATTGAATTTAATTTAATCAAATAACAGCACAATAAGTCACGACCAGCTAGTCCTATAACACTCTGATTTGCTTTTGTCGTTTCGAACAAATTTTTTTTTATTGCAAAAAGTGGACAAACAAAAAGGATCATTGATTTCTGATATCTTTTTTATAAATTAAAACAAAATTAACAATTGTATGGAAATATTCAAGTAGTATCGAAAAAAAATATTTTTTCTCTATAAACAATACAATTACAATTAGCGCATTTAGCGGACGCTTTTATCCAAAGCGACTTACGTGGGTTAGTACACACATTGACACACCAGTGTGTCACAGTTAGTGTTAAGTGCCTTGCTCAGGGACACATCAACACTCAACGAGGAGGAGCCGGGGATCGAATGCATGTTTGACAGGCAACCGCTCTACCTCCTGAGCTAAGCCGACCCTATGATTCGAGGAAACATACAAAGTGCTTAACGAGACCTACATACTGAAACATGAATAACTCAGTTGTGTCATCTTTTTATTTACTTCCACACAAAGACAGTGCCAACTCGTTTGAAGTAGCCTTCAGGGAACAAAACTTACAGTACTGCCACCATCCGTATCACAATAACCAAAATGCATTCATTCATTCATTCAATTCATTCATTCAATTCACTCGTTCAATTAATTCGTTGCATGAACGACTCAAAACAAATATAGGTCATCCATGTCAAACGTCTCAAACTCGTTCGACACAGCACATGCCTTCTTCCCGCCGCCGCCGCCGCCCGCCAGCCCGCTGGGGCCCTGAGCCTCCATGGGGGCCTGCCGCTGCAGTGCGGCCCCCCCGGACATGAACTCCTCCAGGAGGTTGTCCTCCCCGCCCGGCAGGCAGTAAGTCGGGGGATAGTTTGTCTGGTAAGCCCCGCCCACAGGCCCCGCCCCGCTCCCATTGGTCCGCGTCTCGGGCAGCCCGGAGCTGTCGGGCGACCGGTTGCTGACGGTGGAGGTGGGCGACAGCCAGGCGGTGAGCAGGTCCTCGCAGCTCGACCCCGGGGCCGTGCTAGAGGTGACGGCCTGGGGGGAGGCCGCCCCGGCCCGGGCCCCAGCCTGGGCCCCGCCCCCGGCCCCGCCCTGCAGCAGCTGGTTCAGCGCCTCCAGCTTCTTCTTCTTGGCCTTGAGCTTCTTCAGCAGCTGGAGTCGGAGGGTGTCCGTGGTGACGGGACCGTCCGAGAGGCGGTCGCGTTTCCCCGAGGGCGCCGTCCTGGGGAGCTCCGTGGCTCCGGGGGTCTGGAAGGTGAAGGCGACCACCTTGGCCGCGGTCGGCGTGCTCGGGGGCAGGGCTGAAGGAGTGCGGTACCCCGCGGGCTCAGGGAGAGTCGGCGGCGCCGGCGACCACGACGACGAGGGAGACCTACGTTTCACGCCGAAAGCGTCGTACATCCCGGCGTTCTTCGGCGGCAGCTCGCTGCTCTCCAGCCTCAGCTGGGGCCGGGGCGCGCTGGGTTTCCTCGGAGGGGCGGGGTTGGGGGCGGGCCTCACGGGGGCCGCCGCGGCCGGCGTCGTGGCCGGCGCCGGGGCGGCTTTGAGCCGGGTCTGAGGCTGTTTGCTCATCATGAAGCTCCAGCGGTCCTGCTGCAGCGGGTTATCGAGCGCAGGGATCTGAACAGGCGGCGGCGGCGGCGGCGAGGGGTTCGTCGATGGAACGCCGGCGGTAGCGGCCGTTTCCATGGCCACGGCGGTTGCGAACACTTTTTTGCCACGCTTTGAAATAGGAGTTTTCGGGGGAGGCTTCGGTTTCGGGGGAGCCTTCACTTTCGGGGGAGGCTTTGGTTTCGGGGGAGCCTTCACTTTCGGGGGAGGCTTCGGTTTCGGGGGAGCCTTCACTTTCGGGGAAGGCTTCGGTTTCGTGCCACTTTTTTTTTCCCTCTTGGCTTTGGCTTTGGCTTTAGCCTTGCGTGTTCGCTTGGGGGAAGGGGGGTCAAACGTGGGATCCCTCGACACGTTTTCATCGCTTTCGGACTCGGACGCAGACCCAGCGAGAGCCTCGTCTCTCCGGGGCGTCAGGTCGGCGACGGCGTCGTCCGGAGAGCCCCTCTCTGGCGTCGGGTGGGCCGGCAGCTTCCCCTCAGAGTCCGGCCGGACCTCCGTCAGTGTGAGCGTCACGATGTCGCTGTGGGACAGGCCCTCGAAGGCGTCCAGCAGCGTGGCCGACCCGATGGACGCGTCACCCGTGTGGCACCGCGCCGCACCTCCGTCCACGGACAGGTCGAGCGCGCAGTCGAGGTCCCCGTCGTCGTACGACGGGAGGAGGGGCCGGTCCGGAGACGGGGCCAGCAGCGTCACCTGGTCCGGCTCGTCGCCTGGTCCATTGGAAGGCGGGGGTCCCACGACCGGGGCGGAGGGGGAGCAGGCCGGGCGGGCGGGGTCCTCGTCCGCCTCCCAGAAGACGATGTGCATCTCCTGGGCTGGGACGGGGAGCTCCTGGTGGCTGCGGCAGCCGGGATGCTTCAGGTCGTCGAACTCCTGCCACGCTCCTGCCAGAAGAAAGAAAATAAAAAACATTAATACAAATAGAAATGATTATAATATGATCATTAATATAAATTAATCCAAAAAAATGAAGGCTGTCAAATTAACGCGTTAATTTCGATTAATTAATCACAGAAAAAATAACGCGCAAAAAAAATAAACGCAGATTAATCGCGCTTCTATCGCGCCCTTTGACCCGGTGCGGCATTTGCGATGAAACTAAATGGAGGCAGGCGAGAAGACGCTGTTCGGCCACGTGAACGAAAAGTTCAAGTTTAAACGGAACACCGTTATCTGCAATCTCTGTAGTAAGGAATTTTCCTATCACCGGAGTTCATCAACCCTTGAATACCAGCTCAACGCAAAACATTGGGTAGCAACCTCGCAGGTACGAGCTGCCACAGCCCCTGAAGATGGCGCTAGCAGCCAGCCTCGTCAAGCCACACAGGACTGAGATGCATTGAATCTTGAGTGAGATGGAAATGTTATTAATTTTACCTTAAAATGCACCGTATGTTAATGAAAGACATGTTTTAAATAAAAAGAGGCATTGAACTTTAAAGTCTATTATGTATGTTATTCATTGAATCACTCATCTGCCATAATTTACTTGAATTAAATTACATTTTTAAATACTTTCTCGGAAAAATGTGAAAAAAAGTATTCGATTAATTTAGATTAATTAATTAGAGCCTGTAATTAATTAGATTAAAAAAATTTAATCGCTTGACAGCCCTAAATATATATATATATATATATATATATATATCTCACCACATGTTGAATGTGACAATTGAAATGCATGTTGCAATATTGAAACAGCACATCAACTTAAAAAACGTATCAGAAATACACACATGAATGACACTAGGATCTGTGAAGGATCCAACAACAACAACAACAACACAGTACACAATCCCCCACCGTCGACGGTGCGCGTCCAGGTGACAAAGTGCTGGATGTCCCGGTCGTACTGGATGACGGTGGACACGACGTAGCGGCGCCCGCCGCGGCTGAAGGAGTAGCTCTGGGGGTCGTTGCCCGGCAGCCCGTCCACAAAGTGCAGGGCAAACACGGCAGGGACCCTGGGGAGACAGGGCCAGAGGTACATCAGGACTCAGTCCGGATCCCAACGCCGTCGCTTACGACCACGTCGGGTCTGGACCGATATTACAGATTTATTTTATTTGCCATTTTATCTAAACATTTTGGTCGCTTCTTTAACACCGTATGACCTTAACGAGCAACACACGCTTGGGTGCGAGTTGGGTTAAGTAGAAATGTATTAACATTGGTTTGTACAAATGACAATTAAAAAGCGATATGGATCGCGTGCAAGCCTGTACCCAACCTGAATGCATGCTCCATGCAAGTGCCCCGGGAGAGAACCCTTATTCAAATCGAAGACCACAAAACAATCTCGACAGACGAGTTTCATGCCCCGAGCTAATTTGTGACAGGAGTCCACCCGGGCGTCAAGTGGCACCCTTGGAGTCAGCCCTGAAGAGCCTCACCTGTCCAACACCATCGTCCTGCGCTGGTCCTTCTGGTGACACAGGTTGCAGGGCCCACGGTGGGCCGCCTTCTCCGGATGCCAGTCGTCCACCACGTTGGTGAACGTTGGCAGTGGCTTGGTCACCCTGGAAGGAGGAAGCAACCATCTAACGTTGGTTACAAGGTCCACACCGACTGCGTTATAGAGAATGTCCCCAAGAGAAGGCCGAAGCTATTAAAGGGGACATTGTGACACCGGGTGTGATTAGCCGTTGCGAGCCCTTTTGAAAATCGGCCCCTACTGACGTCATGGGTGGGCGTGTGTCCACCTAGATGTGTGACGGATGAATGAGCAACGTTTGCTACAGTCCACTGCGGGTAGGCTGGTAGACTGATCCATCAGTCATACAACTAGGTGGACAAGCCCACTGGTGACGTCAGAAGAGGCAGATTTAAAAAAAATACGGCTTGCAACGGCTCATCACACTCACACCTGGTGTTATAATATGTCACCTTTAAAAAGAAAAAACACTGACATAAGCCTGCCAGGCCAGCAGAGGGCATTAAAAAGTTAGGTCCGAGCAACAGAGAAACCTTAGTAGCATGCGCTTGGACGGTCGGGCGTCTTCTTGAGTGGCGAAGGCGACAGCCAGCGCACCACAGCGCTGTTATGATGCAGCGGCTCGGTGTAAACGGGTCATTAAACCTGACAGCGCGAGCCGCACGCTATTGTCAGACGGTCTCTGGCGCCATCAACATGTGTGAAACAACCGTCGCCGTGTGTAAATCGACGTCATGATGTAATTTGTGTTGCAAGATCCTTTTGGTTTCGCCGGTCCTTGCGACGACACAAGAAGTAAACGTGAGTATGTGTGGGAAAATCCCAAAGGTGGAAGGTGGTTTTCAAACGCTTTGTTTACGGCGACAGGAGACTGTGTTTCGGTGTGGACGAGACGCCAAAACAAAGATTTACATTCACCTTTTATCCAAAGCGACTTACAGTAAGCACATTTGTCAAAAGGAAGAGAAACAACAATGTATCGCTGTCAGTACAGTAAGGATGTTCATAGAACCAAGTGCCAAGCGCTTACAATTGCTAGGTTAACCCGTTCCCCGTATACAACAGAGATAGCTAGGATGAGGAGTGCAAAGGTACCAGGAGGTACAAGGCTGTGCACATTTTGATCACGATTTAGATTTTTTTATTCAATTAAATTTTTATAAAATATATTTATTTTATTCATTAAATGTTTTATAGAAATGCAGTACAGCTGGATACATATATTTGTACATTATTTTTTATTTGAAAATTGTGTGTATTTTTTTTAGGGGGGAAATTCCAGAAAGTTCTCAGTTAGTGTTTTTTTTGGAGGAATGCGTAATAAATCCATCAGGTTTCCAAACTCCAAAATAATCATTTGAATAATCGTGATTTCAACATTGACCATAATAATCGTGATTCTGATTTCTTCCATAATCTAGCAGCCCTACCAGGAATTACAACATACAATAAGTGAGGGGGGTGTTTGAAGAAGCGTAAGGAGGGGCGTTGGGGGGTATTAGGCTATGCAGGGTCCAGGTAAACTCAGAACAAGCAGATAAAATACAATGTTCACAGAGACACCAACATATGTTTGGACGCTGCCTTAAGGCATAAACTTAGTGCTGGGTGAAGAATCGATTTTTTATCGTAATTCGATTTTATTGTTTAGGACGATTTTTTAAAAAGAAAATCCATTATAAAAAAAATGATTTTTCTTTCTCGCTTTTTTTAAATACGTAAAATATCCAAGTGAGTGTTTAGATTTTGCCTAAAGTCTGTGGAAACCAAAAGCAGAAGCACAACACATTTACTCCAAAGATTAAACTGAGCCAAGCAGCCGAGTCAGAGATTTGTGTCATTTATTTTGCTTTCGTTAATCATTGTTTTTCTTCAAATAAAATCCAGGTTTAAAAATATATATATTTGTCATATCTAGAATAGAAAAAAAAGAAGAAATCGTTAATAATCGATTATCGGTTTTGGTTGAAGAAAAATCTGTGATTTTGTTTTTCGGCAAAAATATCCCTTTATAAAATACAAATACATCGCAACTTGGAGAACTTGGGACACTTGCCTGGTGTGGCTGACGCTCTGACAGCTGCTGCACTCAAGCTCCCATTCGAAGCTCTGCTCGAAGAGGCCCTCGGCCCACGGGTCGCCGGCCACCAGGAGGGGCAAGGCGAACACCGGGGTCTCCTTCCGGCCTGCAGACACAACCCCAAGGGAAGGAAGGCTTCAACACAACACCTGAGGTCCCACACACAGACCTTCAACACACACACACTGGGGCCATGCACTTCAACACACACACACACACACACACACTTCAACACACACACACACACACACTGGGGCCATGCACTTCAACACACACACACACACACACACACAAACTTCAACACACACACACACACACACTGGTGCCATGCACTTCAACACACACACACACACACACAAACTTCAACACACACACACACACACACACAGGAGCCATGCACTTCAGCACACACACACAATAACACAAACAAACTTCAACACTCGCATAGGAGCCATGCACTTCAACACACACACAAACTTCAACACACTCACATAGGAGCCATGCACTTCAACACACACACACAAACTTCAACACACTCACATAGGAGCCATGCACTTCAACACACACACACAAACTTCAACACACTCACATAGGAGCCATGCACTTCAACACACACACAACACAAACTTCAACACACTCACACAGGAGCCATGCACTTCAACACACACACACACACACACACACACACACACACACACACACACACACACACACACACACACACACACACACACACACACACACACACACACACACACACACACACACACACACACACACACACAAACTTCAACACACTCACATAGGACTAGGAGCCATGCACTTTGCCATGCACTTCCACACACACAGACACGCGTACACACACACACACACACTTCAACGAACACACACACGGCTATTAACATTTCCTCTTCCAAGTTCCAAGTAATCAAGTTATTTGAATACGATGCGGCAGGTTAGCTCCGCCGGCAGACGCTGAACAGGTGACTGAACCTACCCAGGCGGCAGCGTAGTTTGGGCTGCAGCAGCTGGAAGACGGCCATGCGGATGCGGTGCAGGTCGGTGTGGGCCTTCTTCAGCACCCCGTCTGGGACCCTCACAACACCATCTGGACATGAGGGGTTCACAGGGAACGCATGAGGCGGAGGTCCACGCACCCCGAGACACACAGCTCAGCTTGTCACACATTTATTTTATATAGGTACCCAAGGACACTGCACAAATAAAGTGCATGCAGTCCATAAAAGATTGTACATAGTCAACAGCAGCCACACACATGTTCAGTTAACACTGATAATATGGACATATCGACCACACCCCTCAATGTTTGGTGGTTTTATGCCTCAACTCTAATGTTGACAGCGTTTGATCACACCGAAAGCGAATGCATACAAAGTCAATGGAATGACGTGAATAGATGATATTCCACTGGTATTGCAGTCAGCATGGCTGGGGGAAATCTGTTGAAAGCTCCAAATCAGTCAATAGCTCAAGTTGAAATCTTTGCACTTTCCCGTGGACTTTGCTTGATGCTGAATCATCACACGAGTAAAGTTTGCGGTTCACTTGAACAACCCTGCCCAAGTAACGCAAGTAGAAGTCCTTTGCTTCACTTTTGGTATGAACACACCTGAACTGATGAAGAATCTCTCACTATTTGAGTTCAGATCACCTTAATTGTACAACGTGCTATGTGAACATGTATTACACTTTACATAACCGGAAAACTCGTTGAAAGTCATGACTGACTGGTTATAACATTTGTGTTCATTTGTGTTTCCCCCAGCACTGTATGGTTAAGGCGGCCGCCTTAACAACAATACTTCGCCGCCTTGACTACCATTGTGTGTGTGTATATATAATTTATTTATTTATTTTCATAATTATTTTTTAATTATTATGCATTAACAAAGTAGAAAACTCTCGTAGGGAAAGAAAACATATTTCTATCAGGCATAAAAAATAAAGATAAATAATGCATCGGTAATACTGTTTACAACAATGGTCGTTCCATAAAGCTTTTTGAATGGAATTGAAACGGAGAAACCTCCTGAAACACAGAAAGTGATGCAGAGATGTACGCATTCTCACATGAACAAGAGCTACACTGCAGGGTAACTTAACCCTGTAGCCTCATTGCACCCCTCCAAACACACAATGAGGAATTAAACAACTCGTCTGAATCTGGGTAAGACAGGCCAACACTTGTTGCAGTTTTCTCGGCGTATCGCTTGAAATAATTTATTCTCAGTTTCTATCATCCAAGCGGTTGCTTTAAAATAACATCCTTCCAGCAGTACACACATTATTCCCTCCTACAGCAGAGTACTCGCTGAACAGCTGAGTTTATACGTTTATGAACCGATATCGTTTTGTACTCCCCTGCTGTATTCTGAAACGGGGGACCTGTACAAACTAGGGCTGAACGATTAATCAAACTCAAACAGACATTGTGATGTAAAGGAACACGATTTGCATTATTTATTTTTTGATTTGTTACTGTAACTGTTTGGAGATCAGTAAGAGTCGTTTTTAATTTTCTTTTACAATTCAATAGTTAATTGAAGATGTAATATTATCATTTCATGCACCAATTAATACCCACACATAGGCCCTGCCTAAAGGAAAGAGCACTTTAGATGTTGACTGCTTCCAATGTTGTGTTGGTCATACTATAGAATGATTTATTGCTTGTTTAGTGAATAACACGGGTCATAAGGTCCTTTATAAAGAAAAAAGAAAAAACGCTTACTTGGTCTAAATAATCGCATTTCGATTATGTCCCAAAATCGTTCAGTCCCAGTGTTTCCCCCAGCACTGAGTGGTTCAGGCCGCCTTAACATCAATTGGGCCCCACCTTGACTACCACCAATGTATAAAAAGAAAGAATATATATATTTTTTATAAATTAACATGCATTAACAAAGCACAAAACTCTCGTAGGGAAAAAAAAAACATGCCTGCACCGGACACAAAAAATAAAGATAAATAATGCATCGGTAATACTGTTCACAACAATAGTCGTGCCACAAAGCTTTTTGAATGGAATTGAAACGGCGGCATCAGGTGTGTGGTTATGTTATTACGAACTGTAACCCTCACTGAAGACCGTAAACACCCTCGCTCCTCGACCACCTTGACTAAGACAAACACTGAGCCATAATACAAACCCAGCTTATACCCAAATTAGTGGTGCAACGGTTCACGGGTAACCCGTGATCCGTACGGATCAACCCTCACGGTTCGGGACGCAAGTGATACGCGGATCGGCTGATAAAAAAAATAGAGTATAAAAAGTTGTGCGTTCACGTGATCAACGCATATTTAAAGGACAATTCCGGTATTTAGCACATTGAGCCCCCTTTCTGGTTTGTCTAGGATGAAATATAGTGGTTGACATGTTGACTATTGGTCCTGTCCCAGGTATTTGGCTCATTTTGATTCGCCCCCGCCTGCTTCAGAACGGATGGGGCATTCACAAACCTGTTCTTAAAACATCCCTCAACGTTCGTTTTCAGAAATGTGCAACTCACCGAGTGGTTAGTGGTGTTCGTTGATGTTCCCAATCAAGCATCGTAGCGAAATACGGTTTCTGTCGTGTTTTATTTGGCGTTTCGTATATCCCATTGAAACGGGGAACGGAACGGAACCGGAAATGGGCTGTTTATGTTTGGTTGTAGTCTTTTCGCCCGGTTCTCTCTGCCTCCTTTGGACAGTGTTTTTATTTTCTATCCATTTTAAAAATAAGAAAGGAATAATGCCTCAGATTGCACTTTATTTTGTTGAAATTATTTTTTAAGTTTTTATTTCATGTGGACAGAAGCATTTTTTTTTTTTATATATATATTTACTATGGTTAAAGGTAGCAGGATTATTACCAAATTTTTCACTTTATTTTGTTTTTACACATTTGAATTGAATTGATTTTATTTAAAGTCACAATTGTCTTGTTATCTTTTTTGTTGTTGTTGATCCGAAAATGATCCGACCCGTGACTCAAAAACCGTGACACGATCCGACCCGCGAGTTTTGTGATCCGTTGCACCCCTGACCCAAACCATTCATCGTTCACCCGGCCGATCGGTGCATCAGTTAGGAGCCGCTCACCTCTGCCAGTGAGCTGGTGCGCCTGGGCAGCGGCGCAGGCCGCGTCGTACTCCGTGATGAGCTCCCATATCGGGGACCCCGGGGCCCCTTCTCCGGGTCCGTTGTCCCTCAGGCTCCTACAGTTGACCAAAGCGACGAGCAGCGCGTCGAGCCAGCACAGCTTGTCGTTGTTCTTCCAGAACAGCCTGGCCGGCAGCGACACCAGCCCCTCCTCTTCCTCAGGCGGCGCGGCGTGCGTCCGTCGGGGGGGAACGTCTCCCAGGCTCTTCTTGGCGTCGGCCTGTTCCCACGTCGGCGCCGCCGCCTCTGCTTCCGCCTCCTTCGTCGCGTCCCCCGTAAGCACAGAGGTCCCCTCGCCGTCCAGAAGCCGTGGCTCCTCGGCCGGAGCCGACGCCAAGAGGCATTCCACTAAACCCTCAAAGGGTTCCCCGCCTTGGGTGGAGTCCAGATCGCAAGGCCCGAGACCGTCACGGGGCTGGCCGTTTGCCTGTCCAAACAGTACGCCTCCGGGGGTCCCATCCTCTACCACCGAGGCACGGCGAGGCGCAAACCCTGCCGACGGGGGTCCGAACGTGCCGAACCCTCCGACGGACGACAGGGGGTCGGCCGAAGAAAGCGCAGACTCGCCTGGCGTGGGTTTGCTCGGCGAGCACGTGGGTACGAGAACATCGTCCCCCTGGTCCATAGCGCCCTCCCCTTGACACACAGCCTCAGAAGCGAGGGGGCCTTCTGAGGGAGGCGTCTTCCAGAGAGCCTCCTCACAGGCGTCCTGCAGCACGGTGAACGCTGTACCGTCCACATCGATGGCAGGAGGTTCTTCTCCGGTGACCGATGAGTCCGAGGCCTCCGACCCTTGCTCGTCTCCGTGAGACCGCGGCCGTTTGGGGGGAGGTATCGCGACGTCTTCGCTTGGCAAGACTTGCCCGTTCTTTCGTTTAACTCCAACCTGCGCCTTCACCGGAATCAGATCTGCCAAGACATCCTCTAGAGGTCTGCTTACCAGGGGGTAGAGGCACTGTGGGGGGAGAGGAGAGGGACAGCACTGTGACTACATAGGACTTCACTAATCATCTCATGAATACCCGCAATTGCAAAGGCCCGAGAGCCACAATGTCTTGCCGACCTAATCCTGGGCCACCCATCATCTTTAACATAACTAATTCAGTTATATTTGAATGTTGCTGGACAATCCTGGGAATCTTTGACAAAAAGACCTGCCCTAATCAAAAAGTATGTGTTTATTTAACCTTGCCCCTGTCGTTGACGCCGGCTGGAACGAGGTGGGCCGAATGCGTGTTATTTGGGTTAGAGAGAGGGTGGGAGCAGTATTGGTTACAGTGGTTTAGTGGCGGGAGCGAGGGCAGGACATTGGTAAGAGGAATATCCTTTTCTTGATTGTCATTTATCTGTTCAATAACTGTCAGAAGACGTCTCTGATTTATTCACTAACTTCTTGCGGCAGGGACTGTTTACTTGCGTAAATAGCTCAAAGGATGTAGAAAAATGGAAATTGGGTTGTGGTAGAAAGGCACAATTCATGACCCTCTCTCAGTGACACGAATACTAGCCAACATGACAATGTCCGAATATTCCAAACATTTACATAATGGTTTGTAAGGATGCACAGATAATAACATACAAGTACTTTTACTTGTACTTATATTTAGGTACTGGCTGATACAGAGTACCGATATGAGTACTTAACAATACCAAGAGCCAGTGAACTCACTGTTTCAGTGTGAATTCCAACACGGACACTTAGAAGAAATGCCTTTTGGGATGTTTTGAGAGGTCTTGGAAAGAGGGGGGCGTGTCATTGCCATGGTTACGGCCCGAGTTTGAGCACTGGTAACGGTATGGATGCATCCCTAATGGTATCTGCATCAAATATCTAGTGGCAAGTATAGATTCACCACGAGGTTGCAAAATATGCTTTTAAGTGTAACAGACCTGTGGATTTGTGCAGAGGGTGATGGACTCCTGTAAGTTGATGGGATAAGAGCGCAGTGCATGGACCCAGCCCTTGGCACAGCACCAAGGACAATTCTCCAATAAGGAAGTTCTTTCTTGAACCTTAAAAGAAAAACGGAAAAATCATGTTAAGGAAGCATTTGTGGAAGAGGCCTTCAGAAGTGACACAAACATGCGATCCTACAACAGTCCTTCTAATTCAGTGGCATGTGTTACGAGTTGTTGAGTATCAGTCAATCTCAGTACACAGCGCACTATAACACCCATCTCATCGTTTATTTATTTTTTTTAACTAGTACTTTCGCCTTTGGATACCAAAGATTTACGTCTCTGTACCCAGTTTGGACTGCTCTCGGCAGTTTCATGTGTCAAATGCAGCTTTGCGTACGAGACACAATGGAGAGGAGGACATTGAGTTTCAACTAACTTTTCCCAAATACCCCTCCAGGTCTTGGGACAAGGCCCGCAACTCGGGGTCTTCACTTGTCATTTGCATAACACTGTTTCTCTTCTGGTCCCAGGCCGTCCGTTGCCATGTGCTAAACATTACCATATCACCGGAACATGGCCCACCCGTGTAAACGCTGACCGAGGGAATAGAACAAGACAGAAAATGTTAGCCAGGGTGATCTACAAGTCGATAGGTCCTCACTGCAGCATCACTGATGGCCAACACGCACATGCCATCACTAGCGGCCGTAGCACTACATGCATCGGGTCCTACCCAATAAGATGGACCCTCAAGGTGTCCCATTGTTATGATAAGTCGTAGTTTCAACATGAGGTTGCACCAAAGCACCACCCAGATGTACATTCGAATAAACACTATCAATATGACGGGATTGAGTGATTGTGATGTCACAACTAACAGTATTTGGTATATCAGATTGAAATTGAAATTGAAAAAATCTGGATAGGGTGAAAGTATAAACATAAACAAAGTCCACAGATAATCATGTGCTATTAAAAAATATATATTCGATCAAGCATATCTTCCTCTAAAGGACTGAATTGAACATGCTAACGTTATAATGCTATGAAGACTAGCGTGCCCGGTTAACGTACTCCTGAACGGAGTCAGGCGCTAAACTAGCGGGAGTTGTTGTGGTTCAAAGCGGACCCGGTTGCAAAGAATACATTTTTATGACAACAGCTTACCGTAATTAATTCCATGTCAGATTAAAACATCGAAACAGAATGAAAGAATCCCGGCCGGTAACGTCGCCATGTGCATATACAGAAATCGCTACAGCAACGTTCAGTTTCCGCTTGGCGCCGGTTGTGCACCAGCGTTTCCTGCCCCCTTTTGTCGACACCAACGTTCCGCCGGCTGTACGGTCTCATGCAGGACAGATAATTTATGGTTAACCCTCCGACCCAATCAAGAGCCCATCGGAGCCCTCAAATATTGTCTGCTTAAAATATCTCTTTACTTGACAAAGTAACGAGAGAATAATGAGATATCTTCCATGTTCATGTCATTCAGGCCAGCACCCCCAATTACTCTTCTCGAAAGCCCCCCCCCCCCTTCCCAACTTGTATCGGCGCCTCTTTGAAATGATTATCTTTCAGTTCCAATGGAGGGAGCACTCGTTAGTCTACATATTATGATTATCATTCAGTTCCAAAGGAAGGAGCACTCAAGTCTGCAAATTTCTTTGGCATGCTTTAATGAGAAGAAAGGGAGACGTGTGCCACGTCTGGTATGAGCCCTTACTCACTGGACATAACTACATTCATTTCTATTTTCTATCCTTTGTTCATAACGTGCAAACGTTATATATGTCTTTCTATTTTATAATTTGAATAGACTGAGTTCAGTCTGGCAAATTCAACTGCAGGCTCACCATTTAATTGAGTGCACATGGCTGATAAGCCTGGACCCCCCTACAGGGTATCAAGAAGATATAAAAAAAAAGATACCCAAATATGTACAAAAAATGCACCTTATGTCTGTTACAGCACGATAACTGATGCATTTGCATGTGTTAGCCTTTATGTTCAAGACAAATTTCCTTAGTGACCAATAAAGTAATCTTGAATCTTTATATTATTTTATTTGTTCACAGGAGAATCTTTCTGCATTAATAATATCCTTCGTACATTTTCTTTATTGCTATCATATTTGGAGCCTATAACTCAAAGGAGAATGTTTGTCAAATGTAAGCCCGGTTTTGCCGTGCTGAGAATGTGGGAATATGCCTTTTTGTTTATACATTAAGACTTCCATGTTGGTTGTTTAATTTTTTTTTTTTTACGTTAAAGTATTTTTATTTGTATTTGTGTGTCGATCGACTGAGTGTGAAGATGAACAAACAGGAGTCACCACACTCTCTCTCTCTCTCTATCCTTCTCTATCTCTCCTGTCTCTCTCTCTCTCTCTCTCTCTCTCCATCTCTGCCTCTGCCTCTCTCTCTCTCTGCTCTCTCCTCTCTCTCTCTCTCTCTCTGCCTCTCTCTCTCTCTCTCTCTCTCTCTCTCTCTCTCTCTCTCTCTCTCACTAATCATAACGATACTTTAGTAATTCCCGATGGGCAATGAAGATGTTAGAGAAGCAAAAATCATCATTATTAGTCGAAACTGTTAAGAAGCACTTGCCTAGGCATATTAAATAACCTTAACAAAAGCAACCTTCAATAGTTATGTTTATTTTAAGCTTAACTTTCCCTGTAGGCTATGTTTTAGAGTCATACACAATCAAATTTCAAGTTAAGGATTAGGTTATAGGTACCAACCCTAATCTTTTAATAACAAACCAACAAATATGCCAAATAGCAAATGAACAGACAACAAAAGATTGATAATTTGCTACTTGGCATATAGGCCAAGTTAGTTTGTAATTATTCCGGAGTGCTGGGAAACCATCCAAACTTCGAAGACGTTTAACGTTTCTGTCTAGAATACAGCATTTATGCTACTATTCTCTGTCAAAAGTCGCCATTTCCTTTTAAAATGACCGTTTTCATTGAAGAACCAAAGCGCAGAACACATCTAAGAAAAAAAAAATAGATAATGAAAAATAAGAAAATAAAATGCTCATGCCTTTGATCAGTCTTAATTTGCATACGCTGTCAGCACAGTTCATTAGGTTGAGCCGACCGCAGCTGGCCGCGTGCCCACGTGGACAAGACGTAAACAAACCCCTGTCCGCAACACAGCGGAAAAGGGTCTCGACCCTCTCCCCATGCCTCCCGCACCGCTAAACATAGTGAGTTCACTACTACAGCGAACACAGTTTCACCACTCTTTCCCGCAGACAGCGCGTTTGTAAACACGCGCTCTGCAAAATCTGAATGACGTAGCACAATAGTCAGCCAACCGGGCGTCTTTTTATATTAGGACAATGAAAAGCTGCCCACCAATCAGACGCGTACTACTCCGAGCGCCGGCCAATGGGCTGTGGGCCCTGATGTTGGAGAGCGGAGCACTGAAGACACTGCGTACCGCCGCTGCTCCGTCACACAGCCATTGCAGACCATTGAGATTCAGCTGTAGACCTCGGTGAGTATCACGCATGTATTACAAAAGTGTCGGTAGCGATGAAAATGAGAATAACATTCGTTGATATTTTCTTGATGCGTTGGTTTGACTCGAATGGATGATGCTGGACGTTTTCAGAAAATATTATTGTGAATAAACGTCAAAAAACAAGGTTTGCCAGACGCTAAGCAGGCGATGTAGCGTTAACATTACTCAGACGAGGACTTCAGACTAGGCGATTTGTAAAATTGGAAAATATAGATTTCGCCCAAATTCGACGGTGAACGTTGATTTTTTTTCATAGAGATAATTTTGTATATTCGTGACATGTTGTCTGTACAGTAATGTGACAATTGGCGCAGCAGTAATTGTAAAAAAAAATAAAGCCAAGTGGGCGCGCTGTATCCCAAGTTGAGCAACCAATGGTAGAGGACTGTGGGCCAGTCATTGCCATTGCAGTGCATTGCGAGTCTGTCAGCCTGTCATGGGAAGACCTCAAAGCATGGGAATTTAAAAACAAATACAGAAATAAGGAAACATCGGGAAAAAGCGACGGCGTCTGTGAAAAAATCAGGCAGTAGCTTTTTAACATTTCTAAACGAATGTCATGAAACAGTGAGAACAATATCCCGGAATTTGCGCTTTACTGTAATGGCTGACTGTATTCGCATAGGAAAGCAGGCAGTGAGACGGCCAACCGTGGAGGCGCAGTTCAGCTCAACTTTTTCCAACGTCAATTCATAAACAACCCTGGGTGTAACTACATACCCGAATGAGGGCGAAATAAAATTCAACCTTTGCTTCGTGCAGTCACGCCAACGGGGTATTTTTCCCGGCCTGCTAAAGTGTATAAATCGCGGGTTTAAGAGAGGTGGTGGCGGCGGTCGCTCTGCCCTCTAGCTGCAAGCAGCGCAATGGCCGTGCGCCGACACAAAGAGAAGGAGCCATATTCTCCATGTTAGTGGATGAAGACAAGCGGCCATTCTGAGCACCACCGAGTCCCCACAGCACCGTCCATAGAGCCAGCGCACACCCAACGCGTTACTATACAAGGCGGCTATGGCAATGGAAATGTATCGGAGGGAAATTTTGTGTCCGATCGCCGGGTTCCCTGACGTGTTTCTCGGGAAGCAGAGCGACTAAGGAGGAGGGAGGAGGCATTTGAGGCAGACTTTCTTTCATGAAGAAGGCTTTCGCACAAAATGGAAGAAGAAATATTGCCGTCGTTGTTGACCTCCTTTTCCCACAACGAGAGCCTATGCGCCATCGCTACTTCAGGATTCACACTTCACATGAGTTACAGTTGGGTGCAGTTTTAGCAGGAACAACCGTTTTTTTTTTTAATCCGGTTTATCGCGGAACATGAACTATAATCGCGGAAATACGACATGTGTCATGCGTAGATTTTTGTTGTATTTAACATGTTTATCAAATACATAAAGCAAATGCATAAAAAAAATATTGTCATAATTTTGGGTTTTCTGCTTTTTGAGACATGAATATGAACACTGACATAAGGACATCGTTGGTGTTGTTTACGGTTTTAGTTCGGTTTTGAGGAATTTTAGAATGAAACATTACTTTTCCAGTCCAATGATTCCGCCATGGTCGAGGCTGTGGAAGCGGATGGTATATCAACTTAGTGCACTCAGCTTCGTGTATGTTATTTAATGCGCACATACGTTTCTGAAACGTGCGTGTTTTCGGCACGCGTCAAGTTGCCCGTCAATCACGCAATCTTTTTATAATAAACACGTTTTTTCTTTTTTTTTTCGACTGGGAATGAGCGATTCGTGTCATGAATTCAATTGACGACACCACTGTTATGACTTCATTTTAAGCTGTTGGATAGTATAATTGAATTGGATAATTTTAATAATTTGGAATTTATTTAATAACACAAAAATACAAATACGTGGCTATTATAGGCCTACATATCCTATTTAGTAACTAATTAATAAAAACCTAAATGTTTTCTGTCGTGTTGTGATTCTGCAGCGGTAGTGTGCTTCACTGACTCAATCAAAATGTTTTGTAGATACTGTCAAAATGGGGAAAGATCCGAGCAAGCCCCGCGGGAGGATGTCCTCCTATGCCTATTTCATCCAGACCTGTCGTGAGGAGCACAAGAAGAAGCACCCAGAAGCCTCTGTCAACTTCTCCAAGTTCTCAAAGAAGTGCTCTGAACGCTGGAAGGTAGGAAACATACCATGAATAGGCTATAATAACTAAATATTAGATATGTATTTTGGCTCGTTTGCCCTGAGTTAGGACAATAGCTTGGTTGCAGTGTAGACATATATAGGCCTACATGAAAATAACAATTTATATATTTTTGAAACTGAAATCGAACAATAATTTTTTCTAATCCCAAGACCATGTCAGCCCCGGAGAAGGGCAAGTTTGAGGACAAGGCCAAGCTGGACAAGGTGCGCTACGAGAGGGAGATGAAGACCTACATTCCACCAAAGACGGAAAAGAAGAAGAGGTTCAAGGACCCGAACGCCCCCAAGAGGCCACCGTAAGTAATGCACTTAAAAACACGAGCCATTTCTATGGAAACACCGAGGTAACCAGACCTTCCCAACATTCAGGTCTGCCTTCTTCATCTTCTGCGGGGACTTCCGTTCCAAGATCAAAGGGGAGACCCCCGGCCTGACCATTGGAGACGTGGCCAAGAAGCTGGGCGAGATGTGGAACAACACCGCCTCAGAAGACAAACAGCCCTACGAGAAGAAGGCCTCCAAGCTGAAGGAGAAGTACGAAAAGGTAAGGACCGCCAGGAACACCAGGAACGTTAGCGGACCTGATTCTCACCACAGCAGCTGTGTAACAGCTATAAGATAACTCAACCGTTACATTAGTGTAAAAACTAAGATAACTCAACCGTTACATTAGTGTAAATACTAAGATAACTCAACTGTTATATCGGTGTAAAAACTGTAAGATAACTCAACTGTTATATCAGTGTAAATACTGTAAGATAACTCAACCGTTATACAAGTGTAAAAACGGTGTAAGATAACTTGGGGCCTTCTAGTTAAGTGGCCATTCATAATGTGGGCTCAGCACTTCACTATTTCACCGCACGTTAGAGCAACAATCCTGGTCATGTTGCTCTAATGCATGCTAATGCTAGGACTGACCCTTAGCGTATTGGCTGTGTGTGTGTGTGTGTGTGTGTGTGTGTGTGTGTGTGTGTGTGTGTGTGTGTGTGTGTGTGTGTGTGTGTGTGTGTGTGTGTGTGTGTGTGTGTGTGTGTGCTTGTCTGTGTGTGTGTGTGTGTTGTAAATAGATATAGCGGTAGAGGTCTAGCTACAGACGCATTGCTCCGTCCCATTGACCATGGCCCACGTTGCCCCCCAGGATGTGGCCGCCTACCGCGCCAAGAGTAAGCCTGGCCCCGCGACCCCGGCCAAGGCCCCCGCCAAGGCCGAGAGGAAGAACGACGACGACGACGACGAGGACGAAGACGAGGACGAGGACGATGAGGATGACGACGACGACGAGTAGAGCGCAGGCCCCAAAGCTGCGGTCGCTGCTTCCTCTCTTCTTGTTTATATAAAGCATTTAACCCCCTTGCCCCCCCCGTACATGGTCCACTTCAAGACACTATGAGATGAACTGTCACCACGCCCCCTCTGTTCGTCTGTCCCTTTGCAGCATTAGTTCTGGTTCTGGTTCGATCGCTAAAGTTCAAGGCCACACACACAGCAGGCTGAGTGAGTTCCTTCACTCGTAGAAGTGGCTTTTATTCGGAAGCGCGTCGAACAGCACAACATGGGAGAGCGCTCATGTCATGGTGTCTTTAAAAAGGAAGTTAGTTTTTGTTTTGGGTGTGGAGGGATTGCGGGCAACGCTGTGTATATCGGTTGTTTTTATGCTGTACAGTTTAGTTCTCCCTTTTTTTTTTTTAATAGTTAACACTACGACGTGTTTGGTCTGTATCGCTCCCTCCCCGTTGTGGTAGCGCCCCCTGTGGTAGACCGCTCTGACCCGGTGAGCGGTGGGGGCCGTGGTTGTACTGACGCTTGCTGAAAGTGAGCAGCGCATAAGGTTCCTGAGTTTCGGTTCTTCGGTTTGTCTTCTCTTTCCTGTGTGTTCTTCGGTTTAAATGACCAGTTATCAAAATCGACGTATCAAAGCTGTTATACTGTCTTTTGAGTACCACTGTAATCGCAAAAATATGGAGAAAAAAAATATGCTTATGGTTGACCTATTAATTGCTTCTGATGTCAATAAACATTTTTTTAATATAATTTGTTTTATGTGTGCATCATTCTGATGTTGTGTGTTAGGTTTTATGACTGTATGATTTCCCATATTATATGATTTCTTAAATAAGGCTTGTTATGATCGAAGTGAATCACAAAATAAGTGTATTCGGATAGTGAAAGAGAAATTAAGACGTGTATTTAACATAGCTTTTCATACCAGACCAAATAAAGTCAAACCATGTATTTATGTTCTTTCTAACCCTTCCTCATCACAACAATCGAAAACATGCCATCATTCTTAATGACTATCAGAAATAGCGCGATAGCCTTTTTAGGATTGCTGCTTTTCAAATGACTCATTAAATGAATGATATTCGTGTGTTCATAGATGAAAGTAAACCAGCCATCATGACCTGGTGGAGAGACTCTACCACTGGCTGAACACTGCGGTGATCATCAGTGACTCCTTGCTGTTTTATTTAGCTTGAGCTGCTTCCCTATGTGCCCTCCATGATGGAAAAAACATTTATGTAAGAAGGATTATGCCTGGGAAGAACCCAGTGACCTAAACATGCAGTGCGACGGCACCGATTTGAACACTGTTTACAGTGACGGTCTTACGAAACAACGTAAACGGATGTTTGGCTGTCTTAATCTTATTAAAGCTAGTTAATGTAGTGCCTGGGTCTGAGTTTACTTCAGTACGCTATAGCAGACAGTAGTGTCAGCAGAGACGTGGGGATGTTGAACGCCTCATCTCTTATGTTCACGGGCTAGGCTGCTGACCTCTGACCTTGTGTGAGACACCAGACCAGCCACCGATGCAGTCGCTGCCCCATACTGTTTCCTGCTGTGTCGAGTTATTCCGGTTTTACATCATGTAATCCACTCCGTCATCTGTTTATTCAAGGCGAAGCAATGGAGTTCATATCCATTTTTACTCCGTGTTAATTGGTTAACCAGAAGAATCGTCAGGCCTGCAAGTGAACGCGTTCCCTCCTTGAACTTTGACCTTGGCTGCATCGCGTTGAGCGTGATTCCGTACATTCGTGTTTTTCACCTAAATTTCTACTTCTATCTGTTAGTATAAATCTAAACAGTAAAACAATTATTAAATATTGAATAAGCCTTCTTGACTGCGGTCGGTTGTTTGTTATACAAGAGGTCCAACGGCGCCCCTAAACTATTCACGCCAGGTTTATGTTTATATTTAGAGAGCGTATGGATTTTACCAGACGACCATCTGTTCACGATTACTGATCACAGAGCGACATCTAGTGGTGAACGTTACGTCCAGAAGAATAATTTACAATTAAAACATAGGCTATAGGCCTATAGGCAGCACATATATCTATATATTTATGTATACATATACTTAATGCTCCCCTTTGGCCTGGACCTCCTTATGAATCTCAGCCAATGTGGCACATAAACCTAAATTTAAACCTAAATCCTCCTGGTCCTCTCAGCGAGATCGCGATTGTTTACAGTCCTGGTTCCACAACCGTAGACGAATTCCCTCCAGACCTCAGGTCAGCAGAAGCCCTGAACCCATCTTACAAACTCACACGCCGGCTGGAACCTCAACCTTGAGACGGCATCTTGGTGAATTAACCTTGCTTGCTATCTGCCTCTCTGTCACTTATTCCTTTTCTATATCGAAGCACTTTATTATTATTATAATAATAATAATAATAATTTATATTTTTCTAATGTATTGCCTCTGAAAAACACCCATGTATTGCTTTGCAGGTCCCCGCATTCAAGGAGGTGGATTTGATCATTCGAGGATCCAAAATGATTTCTGAGGAGCGATTATTTGAAGATGAATAAACAGTTTGCTTCGATTTCTTGATCTGTGATGGATTTGCTTATTACGCTGCTCGCCTTGTCTTCTGGAGCTCAGTAGCTCCGTATTATACATTATACTAGACACACGAGTACCTAAGTTCCCCGGCAGGGGGCGCCGTTATCAATGGCAAAAAGAGAAGGCCGCGTTCCTACAAATCAAACGTAGGCCTACGTCATTTAAAGAAAACCATTAGGTCAAAGCCTACGTGTTGAGATTGTCTGTTACTTTCATAAATCAAATGGTTAAGTGATTCAACCTTACATCGTAAAAACAAACATCTTTCCGAAACCCTTTAGTCAATGGAGTACAGAACCCTCAGACAGCAACAAATAATCAATATCACCAGAGTCTACTCTACAGGCTTTGTGTGTAAGGCCATGACACTGACCATTCTGTGTCTGAGTGGGAGGGAATGCATAAATGATGAAAACACTGGAAAAAGAACGTGAAACTAAACAATTGATCATTCAAACAACGATACTGAGGCTTTTTGTGTGTGTGTGTGTGTGTGTGTGTGTGTGTGTGTGTGTGTGTGTGTGTGTGTGTGTGTGTGTGTGTGTTGTGGGTGTGTGTGCTGTGTGTGTGTGTGTGTGTGTGTGTGTGGTGGTTGTGTGTGGGATGGTGTGTGGTGTGTGATGTGCTGTGCGTGCCGTGCGTGCGATGTGTGTCGTGTGGTGCTGTGTGTGTGTGTGTGTAAGCGTGGGAGTCTGCTTTCACCAGTATCCGGTTGTTTCTTCGAGCACCCATTGGAGAACCTATCCCTCGGAAGCAGAGCACTCTACGACCGTACCGTGCGGTGCTGTAATGCGGTTCGGTCAGGATGCTCGCAAGGGCTGCACGTTCCCGCAAGGGCTCTCTCTTGAATGTCCTCAGGAAGTCGCGGCACCGCGCGGCCTTGTAAACCAAAGTGGGAGGAGTTACCAACGCGCGAGACCCACCGAGGCCCGTCGAGATTGGAGAAGATGTGTATAGAGTGTATAGGGTGGAGGGGGTGGCGCGGTGATGTAAATTAATTTAGTCTATTTATTTAGACCACGTGATTCAAGCGAACATCAGTACCTCATTGGACGCCACATTTGTAATGTTGACACCAGTCCTGAAGAGCTTCTTCCTCCACCAATAGGTGGTCAACACCACTATTTATACTTGTATGGGCCCTAAAAGCATGACATCTTTGACATTCTGCCCGCTGCAGGTCAAGATAAACCAAAGGCTTACCTTGGTAATTCAGAATCTGTAGGAGTGGCTTATTTACCACTCCGCCCATTTCCAATATAAATCAATACTTACTTGTGGTCGGGAGATGCTTCATGATCTGCCTCCAGAGCGCAAGCTTGTTTATCCTGTGTCTCTGAATAAACCACATGTTGAACATCTGCCCTCTCCAAGTCACACCGAGCCCGAAACCACGATACAACAGAGGAGTAAATTACATTTCATCAAGTACGTCTCCACCCTATCTGGGCTGGCGAGCAGGTAGTGTTTTAGGGTGATGTTCCACCCGAGGTGAGATGCTGATGATCAGTTCAGTGAGTTCAGCACCCAGCTCCGAAAGGGGATGTACATTTAGGACATTTAGCAGATGCCTTTATCCAAAGCGAACCATACACACATTCACGGCGAAGTCAACCACGCAGGGCAACAGCCAGCTCGTCAGGAGCAGTTAGGTTGAGCTGTCTCGCTCAGGGACACCTTGACACTCTAGGTAGGAGGAGCCGGAGATCGAACTAGCAACCTTCAGTTTACAAGTCAACCCGCTCTACCTGGCTCCGACCCCCCCTCCCATCATGTACAATTTGATCCAGTCCCACCGGGTTCAGTGCTGAGTCTAGTCCCATAAGGGAGGGTGTCCTCCATGGACCTGATGGGAGCGTTGGATATGCCTGTGTTCCGCCACTTTTGGCCGATCCAGGGACCAGCTCTTCTCTGAACAGGTGGACGGGTGCTCAGGGAACCGGCGCGAGGTGCCTCGTGCTACGGCACAGTGCTGTTCTTCTGAGTCACGTTGACCAGTGTGCCACG
>NC_079418.1:30109408-30111908 GCF_026213295.1 Gadus chalcogrammus
ACAGAAACACACACACACACACACACACACACACACACAGAGTAAAACAATATTAAATAAAACATGGTTTGACCACTATAACAATCCCCGGATGTTCACTGGAGAGTGCGTGAGTGTGTTCATGTGTGCCCGTGTGTGTTCATGTGTGCGTTTGTGTGCATGTGTTCATGTGTGCGCGTATGTGTTCATGTGTGTGTGTGGTCATGTGTGCGCGTGTGTGTTCATGTGTGCGTTCATGTGTGCGTGTGTGTGCTCATGTGTGCGTGCGTGTGTTCATGTGCGCGTGCATGTGCATGTTTGCGTGATTCAAAAGCTGAAAACAGACATTGCAGGTGCACTCAAACCACCGATGACTCGAGCATTTAAGTCCAAGTAAAGAGAAGCGATGTCCTCACACCTTGAGTGACTCACCGCGCCAACCCAGACACAAACAGCGATCAGACCACCGGTGGAAAAAATCATGACTGCGGAGTCAAACTCCGAACGACAACAACCGGCTCGTTAGCCCGCTCACGTAGCATGCACTCTGCCTGACACAGCCACACAGGCGGAAGGCGCGCGCTGGCTGTCTGTTGCTTTCTTTCCATTGTCCTGTAGTGCGTCTGCTCCTGAGGGTGGGGTCCGGCCTACAGCGGTACGCTGGGGTCCGGCCTACAGCGGTTTCAGTACGCTCTCTGACTGTCGGATACGGTGCCCGGATCATCACCCCATCACCGGCCTCTCAACACTCCACTCAGTGTGATCAGCTCCTGTCATGACCACACACACCGTACGTATTGCTGGATTAAGATGAATTGTTCAATTGTTAACGTGTTTAAAACATGGTTATAATGGTTAGGATTTTAGTCCTATTAAATACAAAAGCATTTCCAATATTCGTGTTCCCTGTGTACTCTCAGTTTGCATATCCTTTGAAGATTGTTCGCATCGACAGTCCGTCTAGTAACTAGACGGACTGTCGATGCGAACAATCTTCAGACGATATGCTGGAAAATGTGTGAGTTCTTATAGCTACTAGACTCTAGTAGCTATAAGAACTCACACATTTTCCATTTGAGTTGGGGAATCCATACTGTATCAGAGAACATCGCAGTGTGCTTCTCAAGGCTGTCCGTAGTCTCCTCAGAAGACACCCAGCACCTATAGTCTGCTGGCCCCGAGCAGCGTCATCCTGAGAGGGCTGAGTGGGGAGAGACATGAGGAAGAACAGGAGAACAATGAAGACAAGGGAGGAAGAGAGTGTGTGTGTGTGTGTGTGTGTGTGTGTGTGTGTGTGTGTGTGTGTGTGTGTGTGTGTGTGTGTGTGTGTGTGTGTGTGTGTGTGTGTGTGTGTGTGTGTGTGTGTGCGTGTGTATGTGTGTGTTTCTCTGTTTGTGTGGGCTCGGTGTGCACATTTGCTTGTGTGCGCGTGCGCATTTGCTTGTGTGTGTGTGTGTGTGTGTGTGTGTGCGCGTGTGTGTGTGTGTGTGTGTGTGTGTGTGTGTGTGTGTGTGTGTGTGTGTGTGTGTGTGTGTGTGTGAGCAAGAGGGAGGGTGAGAGAGAGAGAGAGAGAGGAGAGAGAGAGAGAGAGAGAGGAGAGAGGAGAGAGAGAGAGAGAGAGAGGAGAGAGGAGAGAGAGAGAGAGAGAGAGAGAGAGAGAGCGAGGTGGTAGCTGACTCAGGTACACCAAGGTTTTCCTCTGTCTGTGGTCTGGTTTAATAACACAGCTGCGTGTGTGCAGTCCACACCCCGGTGGGACATTAGGACTGTACACACTGGAGCACGGTGGGGTTCTGTGTGCATGGGAGAGTGTGTCTATTGTTTGTGTGTGTGTGTGTGTGTATGTGTCTGTGTCTGTGTCTGTGTGTGTGTGTGTGTGTGTGTGTGTGTGTGTGTGTGTGTGTGTGTGTGTGTGTGTGTGTGTGTGTGTGTGTGTGTGTGTGTGTGTGTGTGTGTGTGTGTGCGTGTGTGTGTGTGTCTCTGAATGCAAACTAGTGTTATGTAGCTTACAGCAGTAAGTGGGATAAGCTAAACTAACACATAAAGGCGTCCTGCAGAGTGACAGCTTAAGGTGGAGTATTTCATTACAACCTGACAATCCATCAAATCCTACTTTGCATCTCAAACGATGTACGTTCCCCTCAGAGAGCCGGGGGTAAACGAGGAAACCAAGGGCATGGCAATGACGGAAACAAGTTAACATGCAAACACAGAACCCCTCAAGAGAGATATGGGGTTGTGTGTTTCCTAGAATATCCATACAGTTAACACTGGTTAACTGGTTAACAACAAGTTAACAACAACACCAGTGGGACTGAGGGGCTTTATGGGTGAGTTGAGTTAAATTATACAGTATAATTCAATAATATAGTTGCATATACATTTTAAAATGGAAGAAAAGGGAGTTCTGAATAGAAAAGCAAAGTAGGAAGGATTTAGACACATGCACACACACACACAGCACTCACGTGCATTCACAGCCATACACAGGCAAAGACTCACACTCATGCATGCAAAAATT
>NC_079418.1:30121908-30129408 GCF_026213295.1 Gadus chalcogrammus
GTCCGTCGGGACCCCTACGCCGACGTGCAGAAGGAAAAGATGTCGCATGGATTCAAGTACGAGGGACAAACAGAGCTGTATCTCATTTCGTTCGTATGAACGCGGCCCGAATCAGAATTGGAAAGATCAGGTTCCATGGTATTTTTTGCTGTTCACAATGTTAGGAAGAAATCCGATCTGAGTCACATATGTCTGTTGTGTTTGTCGGTCTCTGTGGCTGGCTGTCTGTCTCTCTCTGTCTTTCTTTTTGTTTCTCTGTCTATCTGTCTGTCTCTCTCTGTCTCTTTGTCTCACTGTCTTTTTGTCTGCCTCTCTATCTTCCTGTTTGTCTGATTTGGACCCCTTTAGCTTGCAGTGTGAACTAGGCCTGTGTGTGTGTGTGTGTGTGTGTGTGTGTGTGTGTGTGTGTGTGTGTGTGTGTGTGTGTGTGTGTGTGTGTGTGTGTGTGTGTGTGTGTGTGTGTGTGTGTGTGTGTGTGTGTGTTGGTGTGTGTGTGTGTGTGTGTTACCACGTCTTCACCTTCAACCCACTTCAGAACTATCAGTCCACTCAGACTGTTAATTAGACCTAATTATTCTGTAAGTAACACCAGACAGCCACTACAGCCGGTCTGCCATGCTGATGTATTCATCTAAACAGAGTAGGGGTGGGTTGGCGTTATCATTCACTGCAATAAAAGCTTCCTTATTACTGGCCGGATATAACACAGCCTAATTGGTGACCGTCGGTTTCCAATGAACGCGTGATTCGATCTCCTCCGTCTCTATAAGGACTGTGAATCCCGCTTTGAGCTCATGGTACCGCTGCCAGCCACTTTCCACTGAATGCTTTGTTGTTTGATTGTCTGTCACTCTGTGACCCCGGGCCTCTCACAGAGACGCTTCTCCCAAAATTAGGACAACAGAGAGGGACACAGTCGCACACACACAACACCACTCATTGTTGAGGACTGTGGACCACTCATGTGCTACAGTAGCCACGTGGAAAAGCGTGTCATTTTCCCTTCAAGAGTGCCCTGTGTTGCCCATGCTATTGCTGGCGGGAGGGAGGGAGGGAGGGAGGGGGGGGGGGGGGATGTGTGTGTGTGGAAGCTCAATAAAGAAGTCTTTCAGCAGCACTGGAAACAATTTCCCTTTAGAGGGAAAACGTATTTATATTAAGGCTACTCGGCGCTCTCCTATCCAACACTCGGCCCCGGTTCCATGGGTTCCCTTGCAGGGCCTTTATCACGGTCTCACAGAGCCGCACAGCTCCCGAGGTCAGACTTCAGAATTCCGACGACACACGCCCGGCACCGCGCCCCTCAAACGGGCCGGGCAACACCCGGGAACCCGTCGGAAAGAAAACACTCGGCGACGCCGAATTAAAAAGAATCCAAACACGGGTGTAGAGGAGGGAAAGTGTGTGTGTACGCGTGTCTAGTCTACCTCTCGGTCACAGAGAACTGCCTCTGGAATAACAGCGGCTCCGCCTCTTTGACCGGACGTGTCTCAAGGACGGCCCGGTGCAGCCCAGACCTCTGGCTGCTCACTGCAGTCACCTAGGGTCAGCAGGTCCGGTCAAGCACACGGTACAGACGGCTGACAGAAGACACTCAGCGAAAGGAGAGGGTCATTATGGGATGGCCTGAGGCCCAGGGCGGGCGTTTGCCTCAGAGTAGGGAGTCAGAGGTGCAGACGGATCAGGTGGCTTATTACGGCCAATCGGATGTTTCCCAGGGAAACCGAGCCAGGGCCGAGGGCGAAGGCCAAACACGACGCCACAGATGGGGTTTTCACTCTGGTCTTTGTTCTTTTTGGTCCTCTTTATTTGTCATCACCGCTAAGATGGTATTAATATGGCTGTGATAATCAGTCATTTATTTGATTAGTTGATCGACAGAAAACGAATCGAATCAAATTTAGAAAATCGATTAATCATTGGAGTCGTCTTTCAAGTGGATATAAGTAACGTTTGCGGCTCAATGCATCAGAAACTATATCATTCGGTTCTTAAATCACTTTAAGAAGTTTGGTTTTTCTTGACTGTTTATTGCATTGTAAAAACAGGAGAATACCCAAAGAAATATTGAACAACGTTAACAAATCACCAAGAAGTACAACCACTATGTGTGCTGTTTGCACTGTAGTGCCTTTTCATCAGGGCTCGTATCAAAGCGACAGTTGCTAGGTATTTGCACATTGTACAACTTCTGCGTTCCTTTCTAACCCAAGACTCCAAAACAAACAGACTTTCCTGCGAGACCGGATTAGGCAGGGCTTGCTTACATAGGGTAAACAGGGTAGCCATTACCACATCGCCTGTTACGGAGCCTATGCGAATAACAGGTACCTATTTGAGTCCTAATCCAAGCGTCCACTTCATCTCACAGATTATCAGGACCAACCCAGGATTAGTTCAACCGTGAACCCTTCCCAAATGCTCTCCGTCCCAGCCTTTCATCTGGGCGCCATAAGTAAACAGACTCCTAATTCCTTGGTGTGCATCGCGCCCAACCGGAAAGACATCCCCAAGGCTGCCTCGCATCCTCTGTGAGAACAGAGCGCCCCAGCTGCTTATGTCATCGGTGTACATTTTGTCGCAGGCCCTTTGGGACCTGACTCTGAGATCTTGATTGGGTCCCTAGCCCTCCCCCCCCCCCTCGCTCTCCCCTGGCATCACGTCCTGTTGACGCTCGCTCGACCTCCGTCAGACTCCTAACCATTCCCCACAGAGCTGGCTTCCTCTCCTCTGGAGGACGCCGCGTACGCTAACAGCGGGCGGGCTGGCTGGCTGGCTGGCTGGCTGGCTGTCTCGGTCGAATTTGGAACACACACGTGGACGCATACTCGCTGCATCGCCTCTCGGTGGATTCTGAGGCTCTGCTGTTAATCTTGGCTGGCGCCGTAGTGTACCAAGAAGTCCTCCTTGAGTGACCTCCCGTTCCTCTGGGAAGGCCTCCACTGGGCTCGCCTCGTCAATGTCAATTTGGGAATGTCTGCAATGTGCGTCTCGTGAAGGGTGTCGCAAATCCATTAAAACGGCCATAAAAAACCTAATCCGATTATGGGAGATTAACGTAATAACCTTCCTTTTAGTTTAAGGCTTTAATAATGATGGTGAAAAGTCTTGGTGGCCCACCAAATCAGTGAACTGTTTCCGTTGACATCCATTTCACAACATCTTTCCAAAAGTAGTTTTGAGACAGGGTGTCACCGTGTCTCTTGTAAATACAGTGTAGAAACCCTGAGAAGACTTCCTCTTCTCGTCTCTCCAGTGGTTTCACAGAAAGTCTTCCTTCCTCCTCCATTACGGAGTCGTCTACACACTCGAGACGAGGGAGCCTCTTAGAACCGACCACAAGTGTTGCGGCTACACGACTCCTACTTCCTGGAACCGCCGCCGTTGCACCGCTGCCCTGACCTTCGACCTTTCCCCCTCGATTCTGCTACGGCAGCCAGTCGTACTTGTTCAGACGTCTCGGTGAACAAGCTGTTCCTTTCTCCTCATGAGCCCTACTTTACAATTTTGAGCCGATGAATCTCCAAAGTCTGGACTCAAAGTCCCTGTTTAATCGTTGAAGTCGAGAGTTGCTGATGGCGTCCCGGCATGCATTGCACCCAAAGACACCCGATACACTTCCTACCGTCTCGGAAGAACTACACTGCTGCTTTAAGTGTCTTGTGTCCGGTGATGGGCAAACGGTCCAGTCTCGCTCAACTGTGTAGAACTCCATTAGCGCTGCAAGGGCTCTGGGGTCAGATTAGTTGGGCGCCGCGCGCTCACAATGGGTGCACCCATGGACAAAAGTGCCCACCAGGGAATATTTATTCAATAGACTCTTATCTTTATATCCTTGGTACCTACTAGACCGGACCAGGGGGTTAAAGCAGCACTGCTCCTTAAGGAATACGGTGAAAAGGAACAAGAAAGGAGAAGTCAGAGATTCCGGCGTTTCTACCAGAAAGTAACTCTCTCTCTTTCTTGCTCTCTCTCTCTCTCTCTCTCTCTCTCTCTCTCTCTCTCTCTCTCTCTCTCTCTCTCTCTCTCTCTCTCTCTCTCTCTCTCGCTCTCTCTCTCTCTCTCTCTCTCTCTCTCTGTCTCTCTCTGTGTCTCTCTCTGTCTCTGTCTCTGTCTCTCAGTTGTTCCTTTTTCTATTAAGCTCAGACAGACCTCTTCTTCTGTCCTTAAAGACCAAATCACATGGGCCAAGCCTGTAGGGCACCACTCAGATAGTGAAAGAAGAGAGAGACACGCTCACGCAGAGAGACACAGAGAGACTGCGGTGCACTGAACATGGCCGCTCTGCTTCTCACCCTCGCTCCAGCTCTGTTCCCTCTCCTCCCCTCCTCCAGATCAGTATCTACGAGTCCAGAGCAGGACCGGCGATGGCTTGGGACCAGTGCTGGTCAATATACTTTGCATCTGTCTTGCATGGCATGCAGGGCCCTGAACTGAGGCCGTCCCAAAGGAGGCCTGTGTGACCGGGAAGGCACTACTCTGAGGAGTTGGGGCCACAAAAAGACATTGGTGCTAAATGCATAGAGCCACCTGATGCTCATCACTTGAAAAAAGGGGCTAAATATCACACTGACAATTAGCCTGGTTCCAAATTGGTCACATCTTCGAGGAAGGAGGAAAATCTGTATCTGTATCTAAACTGCATCTGAGATTGCACTTATCGGTGGCAACCTGGAAAAGGTCACAGGCAGCCACAACCCCAGTTGAGACCCAGGGGTCTCAACTGGGTGCTACAGAGACCACCTCGGAGTGTGTGTGTTAGTGTGTCTGTATGTGTGGCTATGTTTTTTGGGGGGGGGGGGGGGGGGGGGGTCTAACACCTAACTCGACACCGGAGGCCCCCCCCCTTCACAGCCTTCAGGCCTCTCCCCCGGGACCAGGGGGGGGGGGTGAGTGTGAAACACACAACACCCGCCAACCAGGGTAGCGGGCTTTGAAGTGGGGGGGGCTCGGGGATGGGGTGGGCCGCGCTGTCTGCCTCTCCCTGGGTGGTCCCCCCCCACCCCCACCCCCCCCACCCCCACCCCCCCCACCCCCCCCCCCACCCCCCCCACCCCCACCCCCCCCCCACCCCCCCGGGAGCTGCCCTCTGGGGCCGCGTGTTCGTCTCCAGCTGCTGGGCTTCCTGTTTGCTGCCGTGGCAACGGTCACAGAGTCACCTGGTTTAACACTCGCCCGGCAGGAAGAGGAAGAGACACGTTGCCGACCGTGTGACCTGATTGGCTGATTAGACGCGGCAACGGCGAAACCCAGAACCTCTCGTTAATCGCCGGGGCTCCGGTCCAACTGCTGGTCTTCGTTGGAGTTCTCCTCGTTGATTGCCTTTGCCAGCATCGTGTCGTTGTCGGAGAACTGGGGGAGCAGGTTTGAGGGGTCACCTTCTCCAGGGAATACCGAAAGCATGTAGCCAAAGAAACAACCCCTAGAAACGAACCAATTTACATTCTGAGACGCAAGCGCCAGCATCATGCCTCATTAGCTCATATTCTTAACGTATCAAAACTTAGCGATTCACACGATAAAACACCTGCCTCTTACCTAAAAAGCTCATATTCACAACCTATTAAAACTGACCTTTTAACATTATAAGACACAAGCGTCTTACCTCATAAGCTCATTTTCCTTACCAAAACAGAGCAGTTACCACTCACACAGACAAAAGCACATAGCTCATAAGCTCATACTCACACCATAGTCTGCACCACGTTTGTACCGTATGTGGCTCAGCCGTGGCGGACGTGGTGCTGTTGTGAGCGGGTTCTCTGGGCGTTGTGCAGCCCTCGCTCCGAGCGAAGGGCCGGGCCGTCTAGACGCTGACTGGAGAGGGAGACAATCGATTGAAGCATGAAAATGCAATTTCACATCTCGCTCTGCAGCTTCCAATACAGAGCATCAGCACTCGCCCCAAAGGCACCCTGCAGATATTTATAAATATAGTTATAGATCTAGATAGGATCTATCTATATCTATATATGTATAGATAACGATATGTATAGGATTTGTTAATCTTTATCTCTATGTCTCTCTGTCTCTGTCTGTCTGTCTGTCTGTCTGTCTGTCTGTCTGTCTGTCTGTCTGTCTGTCTGTCTGTCTGTCTGTCTGTCTGTCTGTCTGTCTGTCTGTCTGTCTGTCTGTCTGTCTGTCTGTCTGTCTGTCTGTGGGTCTGTTTCTGGCCTTCTCCCTCTGCGTCCCGATCCGTCTGTCTCTGTCTTTGTCTCACTCTGTCTCTGATCGTCTCTCGATCGGTCTGTCTGTGTCTCTCTCTGTGTCTCTCCCTCCATCTGTCCCTGTCCATGTGTCTGTCAGTGACACAGGGGGCTGGGTGGTGGCTGGCAGGTGTCAGCTCTTTGTCTTCGTCTGTCTTGTCCCTTTGTCTCGGTCTGCAGCGTCTCACCTCGTCATCACTCTCAGCCTGTCTGTCAGCAGAGCCCGGCGTCCACTGCGCAAGCGGCCGCTCTGAACATCCCTCTGCCTCTGTCCTCTCCTCACGCCCACTGTCGTCCATTATCGACGTGCTGAGTTGTACCCCTACAGTGTACAGCTTTTTGTTTTGTGTTTTACCGAGACTTAGTGATTATCATTTTTGTATTAGTGTCAGTAATCAGTAAAGGGGTTTGTTGGTTGGCCCTCCACTGGCACCGCCCGCGGCCGTATGCCAGTAGCTATTGATACGCCCAGCCTGGGACCAGGGGAGGCGTGGAGAGGCCAATCACAAAGCTGTTGCAGCCTCATCCTCATACACAACACATTCACCCCTGTTCCTCCCCAGGTCTAAGGTGTAACACACCCCGTAACCTACAAGCAACCAAGTGATGGAGAATAAGTTAGTGAGATCCAGGCAGCTCCGGCTGGTCTTGTTTCTAAAGATCACAGGAGGGAGATTCTTTCTCTTTCTGAAATCAATCCTTTTTCTCTACTATCCAACTCTGTGCGAACCCTGCCCAGCCTATATAAGAGCAGTGTGCTGCAGGGTTAGTCTAATGGTTCTCACCACTTTCTTCTGCTTTGGTCAACGACAGTCTGGCTGGAGGAAGATTGCAACAGAGATGCAGGTGGGCCCGCATAATGCTAACACTCCAGGAAGGAGACCTGCAATTTAAGACCCGGAGGCCAGTCTGTTCTCTGTAACGGTGATAAGCTGCCATCATCAGAGACCTTGGTGAGGCCGGGGATGAGTCAAGAGGTTTCAGAAGTCTCTCATTCATTGAGGAACTGAGACGTGTGTGTGTTGTGTGTGTTGTGTGTGTGTGTGTGTGTGTGTGTGTGTGTGTGTGTGTGTGTGTGTGTGTGTGTGTGTGTGTGTGTGTGTGTGTGTGTGTGTGTGTGTGTGTGTGTGTGCGTAGCGAGTACGGACGTGCAGAGGTCTCTTCGTTGGCATCAACACTCCCCAGTATCGGTGACACACACCGGATGCACCGGTTCAGTTGAGGCTGTGCAGCACCGGGGCGTTCAGAGTTTACTGAAGGCTGTCCCACTTCTGAGGTACTCAGGGTAGTCCGA
>NC_079418.1:30134408-30179408 GCF_026213295.1 Gadus chalcogrammus
TGACAAACAAGAACTATGATAGAAACAAACATGTACCCAATAGATGTCAAGGGAGACCTTAATATAATAATAAAAATAAGCTCATACTGACAACAACGCTCATACTAACACCCCAACACTGCCCTGACCCTTGACTCAGTCTATCATGGACTTTACCGTCGCTCTCTCCCAATGAACCAGGCTTAAAATCCAACCAGGCTTAAATAGCCAACCAGGCTTAAATAGCCAACCAGGCTGGCTCTGATCTGTGAGGCTCCACCTCTAAGCTAAACCGAAGTTAGTGTAAATCAATTAACCCACACCCCACGCTTAACCAGCCAAACCACATAACTGTGTATAAAGGTGTATTATATACTCACAACATAAAACTAATACATTACACCTTTATTCGATCCGGTGACATAAATAGAGGGCGTTAACGTGGACCTGCCCTTTAAATGGGGAGAACTCTGATAGGCGAGTGAATAACAGTTTGTATAGACTATAGATTATGACTCTGAGTGACTGTTATGGCTTGATATGTGGAGTGAACACAATGCGAGATGTGCAGATCACGGCTGTTATGAAAGACCTTTAACGATGCAACCACGGAAAACTAGAAATGATCCGTCAATCAATAAACAGCGAGCAGAGCAATTAAATGACGTGTGTGATTCTTAACTGGTTGTGACTATACAGGCTTGACGAATGTTCTTGATGACAGGGAATTCAGAATGTATAGAAAAAGAAAATGCATCAAGGGCAAATGGCCATGCAATGTTAAAAATAGCCTTGCCGGCTTTCCATGCCCCAGGGCTTAGTCTATAGCGCTGTATGTGTATGTATTCCAGTCGGTGTAACCCAGTGACGATTGAGAGTCACTTCATCACAGTTTCAGGCCGGCCTCTTCTTCCTATGGAGGAATAGTCATTTAGTTTTCCTGTCAACCTCCCGAGTGCAATCGAGTTGTGGTTTCCGTGATGGTGGACGATATGGATCGAAAACTTCCTGGAAAAGGATGTTGTTGATTTTGATTAGTTAATGGGTCTGGACTGCCTGGCGGAAAGGGTTCACCTCTGGGTTCAGAACCATCACGTGGTCCAGACAAATTCAAAAAAATCATCTACCGAAACCAATTTTCATGCTTTGTCCAATATGGACCATCTCCTGATACCAAGGTTATGGTGGGTCTAATGTTGGATGCTGTCCCTTACCAGGCATCACACTGACCCCCTCTCCTCTGATACCACCCACACAGATATTCATTCCCAGAATCTCATGAAAAATCCACCACCGATCCAGGAACGAACAAGTACCTCTCCTACACACACACACACACACACCCACCCACACAAACACACACACACACACACACACACACACACACACACACACACACACACACACACACACACACACACACACACATCACACACACACACACACACACACACACACACACACACACACACACACACACAGAGACAGGCAGTAAACAGACACATAAGGCAGCTAAGGCAGTCTTAACACATAATGCACAAGAAACAAAAGAGCAACACAGGCAGCTGCTGTTAGTTTACGCAAGCGGATTAAGTGTTGAAAACATTGTAACGTAGCAGTGTTTCTGTTCCTGGATGACCACTCACAGAGAAAACATGGACTGAGAGAACAACCCAACGATGAAAACAGGATCTGTGCTCTTAGAAAAGCTTGAACCTTTACACCGTCAACGTTTCAGTACAATCTTCTGAACTATGTGAAATAGGAAGTGGTGGAACAAAGAGGAAAGAGAGAGAGTGAGAGAGAGTGGGTGTGAGAGAGAGAGAGAGTGTGGGCAAGAGAGAAGAGAGAGGGAGAACAAGGGAGATGTCGCAGCCTACCTCCTGGTGAAAGAGGGGGGGATGGGGGAGAGACAGAGAGAGCTCGGGCTCCCATTCAGAGAGCGACTGAAGGTTGTAGTGATGAGGTAATGTGCTTGGTAAATATCGAACACAGCCGGATGTGAAGTGACCCTGTGCTTGATGTGGGGTTTGTAATTCATTTGTGGTTTGGGTTTGGCTGGCATTGGCGGCGGTTTTCAATTTGCCAGAAAACGAGATCCCTCAATTCATAATCAGAGTTAATCTGAGATTACATTTTCTATTTCTATAAATGTTCTGTTCTTAAATTATGTTCTGTTGAAAAATACATAAAATACATACCTATTCATGATGAGGTTTCAAAATTGGTTTGCGAGTAGAAAAGTATACATTCTTGGACCCCCGCATAAACATCCGTCATGTACTCTTTCTGCGCGTGGCTGGGATCAGTGTGAAAGGTCAAATTCAGTTGTTTTGTGTGTGTGTTTTTGTGCGCGTGTGTGAATGTGCGCGCGCCTGTGCTTAGAGCTGTAAGCTGATTTGATAACACGCTTAAAGGGATCCCAGTTCTGTGCTGGTACGCTGTGCATTACATCACAGTAGCCCACCAGTGTGTGTCTGTGTGTGTGTGTGTGTATGTGTCTGTGTTTGTACATGTGTGTTTGCGTTTGTTTGTATGTGTCTGTGTGCGTATGCATGTCTTTGTGTGTGTGTGTATGCATGTGACTTTGTATATGTGTGTGTGTGCATGTCTGTATATGTATGTGTGTGTGTCTTTGCATATGTCTGAGTGTGTATGTGCGCGTGTATGTCTGTATGTGCGTATATGTGTGTGTGTGTGTGTGTGTGTGTGTGTGTGTGTGTGTAGTATGTGTGGTTGTTAGCCTAGGGCTCAGAGGCGCGGGGGGGGGGGGGCTTACAGTGTTATAGATCCCCCGTAGACGGCAGTCACATGGCAGCGCACTTGGACCAATGGCATGGCATGTGACTGTGCCATGCACACCCACGCACACACACTCACACTCACACTGACACACACAGAGCCAAAGTGAGTGGGCACACAGACAGACCTTTGGCTCTTAAAGGCACACCACTGCTCAGCAAGCACACATCAAGGAAGGAGATAAGCTGAAAATAACCTGCGCTACCGCACAGACAGCTCAGCCGGTGGAATGACACACCACATGTCGGTTTCAACACACACACCCACACAAAAACACACACACACACACGCACACACTGGTGTCAACACTGCCACTAAGCCCAGATAAAAGAGCAATATATGATGTGTTATTGTCCTGTTCTGAACTCGTCGTGAGGCTGTTTATATCCTCGGTGATGGCATTGGTTGTGGTGATGGTTTGAGGGTTCTCTGTTGTGCCGTCAGCCGATAGACTGGTTCCACTGGAATGATTCCACTGGATTCTGTGCCATCATCCAAGATGGTCAACCTGAGTTGTTATGGAGTCCAATGGTTCAAACGTACCGCATGAGCCGATGTGCACTCGTTATTCCTGTAATAATTGCCTCAATCATTAATGAATTGACCTGAAAGTGTCCAGCTCCAGTTACTATGTTCGTCAATGATCTGGTCAATTCGTCTGGTTATTGATTTAATTGATTTGTTGAGTCCATTTCGGTCATCACTACTCTGCGTCATACAAGGAAGCGACATCCTGTTCCCTTATGTTTCCTGAACAATTCGTAATGGTTACCAGTAATCTGAGCAGGAAATAACTTACATTGGGTATTCTCAGCAGTAGGCCTTTCGGAAACGGACCATAGAGGGAACCAGGGTCCTAAAGCTCCTGGTGTTCCAGCAGAACAGTCTTTATTATGGTGTCCGACGCTGGAAGGAGGTCTCTATAAATTAGGGATGCACCGAAATGAAAATTCTTGGCCGAAACCAAATATACTGAAACAGTTGGCCGAAGGCCGAAACCGAATACCGAATGTGTCTTTTAATGTTTTTTCGTTCATTTTGCTTTAATTTTTTTTACCATTGCATAAATCGAACAATTAAATGTCCTTTATAAACTTTTTTGTCTTGCTTTTCTATAAAAAAAAACAATTACAAATTTGATACAAAATATTTATTTAATACTGAACGTTTTCTAACATTCCAGCAGACATGTACCTTTAAATAAATTATATATTTTTTATTTTTTATTTTTATAAATAAATAAAAATGTTCGGTGCATCCCTACTATCAATGGGTTCCAACGTGACCCATCCTGACCTCCATGGCTTGTGTTTGTGTTTCCAGATCAATCTCCGGCTGATCCTGGTCAGCGGGAAGACGAAAGAGTTCCTCTTCCTCCCCAGCGACTCGGCCGCCGACATCGCCAAGCACGTCTACGAGAACTGGCCAATGGGTGAGTAGCTTAACCCCCATGTGACCTGTTAGTCAGAACGTGCCAATGAGTGAGCGGCATAACCCCCATGTGACCTGTTTCTCAGAACTGGTCAATGAGTGAGCGGCGTAACCCCCATGTGACCTGTTTCTCAGAACTGGCCAATGAGTGAGCAGCGTAACCCCCATGTGACCTGTGCCTCAGCCAAGGTGGTGTCCTGTATGGCCTATGTAGTGGACAACAGGGTGTTCCACTCACAGCCTCAAGGTTGTGGGTTTGATCGCCGAGGTCTGCCCCAGTACCCTTAGGCATCCTTGAAGGTCCTTCCGCTCTGAATGAAAAGCGTGTATTGAGGACACTACCCTGTTAGTCACGGTATGGATGTTAGCGGCTGCTAAATAACTAAATCGTAAATAGTAGTCTCTCGAAGAGTCGCGGGGTTGGTTCTGAGTCACTTCCGCCGTGCTCACAGGCAAGAGACGTGCGTGGCACGCTGATGAATAACTAGATGTTGTTTCACAACACAACTGTGATTCATAACGTGACCTTGTGGGTTTGTTCAGCCTACCGACTACTGGAACACGGGGACTCCTCCACTCCTCGGCCAAAGCCAAACCATCACCGTTGAGGTGTTTCTATGTGGGTGGGGGCGTCGACGACAGAGCATTGATTGCACTGCTAAAGATGTGCTCATTCCCTCTGTTGTTTTGTCTTAGTCGTAGTCTGTCCATTCAGGACTGACGGCTCAGAGTGGTCAGCCCTGTCTGAGGCCCTTGAGGGGACTCTGGAGCCCGGAGCCTAGTTACATGGTGACATTCCATCAGAGTGTCCACTGTGTGTGCGCTGCTAACAATACAACAACACAGTCACACAACCGGAGCGCTGCCGGGGAAGCAGGAACCCTCTGTGGGGGATGTGGAACGACTGAGCCAATTACTAGTGCTTGGAACGGCTTCCCTTCTGGTTTGGCGCAGACTCACACTCACACGTACACACAACCACGCGCACACACACACACACACACACACACACACACACACACACACACACACACACACACTCACAGGGGATGGATATATCCACTCGGTTTCAGGGAGGGGAACCAGGGTTTCTCGAGGCCAGGAGTCTCCTTGGCAGAGGACCCCCTGATTTCCATTGAATGCTCCGGGAGTTGGAGAATCCCGGAGCGCTGGCTATCGGCAGCAGACAGGAACGTGGGAAGACAGTGGAATACAGATGTGGGCTGAGACTCACATCTGGAGACCAGGCCCCTCCGAATTCCCTGATCTCTCGCTCTCACCCATTGTCTGTGTCTCTCCCTTTGTCGGTCTCTCTCTTTGTCTCTCGCTCCGTCTCACTGTCTCTTTGTCATTCTCTCTCTCTCTGTCTCTTTCTCTCCCTTGCGCTCTCTCTTTCTTTCTCTTTCTCTCTCCCTCTCCCTCTCTCTTTCTCTCTCTCTCTCTCTCTCTCTCTCTCTCTCTCTCTCTCTCTCTCTCTCTCTCTCTCTCTCTCTCTCTATTATATAAGGTCCCTGGTTGCTCTTGTTCTCCTGCAGTCTTTGCTCTTTTTAGTTCTCGTCCAGTGTAGTCCATCCCATAATACTCACACAGTACTTGTTCAGTGTACAGTGTTTGTGTAAGATGTAGTGGACTGATGCACCATGGGTATTTCATGCAAAAAGTGATGCGCTTGTAATCTTTGATAACGGCCATAATGTTTGTGCCAGTGAGATAAGAGCTGTGCATGCTGGGAAATGTAGTCTTCTGTATGAAGAAGAAAATACCATTGGAAAAAGTAGGATGAAGAGTGAAGATGTGAAGAACACAGTGGTGCAATGAAATAAAAGGTGCAATAAATAACCTGTTCTGTGTGTCTGTCTCTCTCCCTCTTGCTCCCTCTCTCTGTCTCCCTCTCCCTTTTTCTCTTTCTCTCCCCCTCTCTATCCCTCCCTCCCCCTCTCTCTTTCCCCCTATCTCTCACTCCTTACCCTTTCTCTCTCCCTCCCTCTATCTCTCCCCCCCCTCTCGCTCTCTCCCTCCCTCTCTCCCTCCCCCTCTCTCTCTCTTTCTCTCTCCCTCTCTATCTCTCTCTCCCCCCTCCCTCCCTCTCTCCCCCCCCCTCTCCCTTACAGATTGGGAGGAGGAGCAGGTGAGCAGTCCCACCATCTTGCGGCTCATCTACCAGGGTCGTTTTCTCCACGGCAACGTGACACTAGGAGGTGAGGCCGCGTGTTGCACGTTACACACGATACACACACTTTACACACACGTTACACACACACTTCCCATGCACACGCGAGAAACACAAAGAATGTTCTAGAAGTACGGAGAGGGCTTTGGGGGCGTCAGGGAGGGGAGCGGTGAGACAGGTAAAACGCACACACACACACAGACATACACTCACACACACACATAAAGCCATACACAAGCCCGCATACACACACAGCTCCACAGACCCACAGACCCACACACACCCACACACACACACAAAGACATACACAGGGAGGCACGCACACACAGACACACATTCACACACTCATGCATGAACACACACATGTTAAAAAAACACATTAACAAGTGGTACTCAGGAGTGCGATGGTGGAAACTTTGTGAGCAAGAGAGAAAGAGAGAGAGAGAGAGAGAGAGAGTGAGAGAGAGACAGAGAGAGAGAGAGAGGAGAGAGAGAGAGAGAGAGAGAGAGAGAGAGAGGAGAGACGAGAGAGAGAGAGAGAGAGAGAGAGAGACAGAGAGAGAGAAAGAGAGAGAGGAGAGAGAGAGAGAGAGAGACAGACAGAGAGAGACAGAGAGAGAGAAATAGAAAGAGAGAGACAGAGAGAGAGAGAGAGAGAGACAGACAGACAGTGAGAGAGACAGAGACAGACAGTGAGAGTAAGACAGACAAAGAGACAGACAGAGGGAAATAGTGAGAGAGGTAGGGAGACAGAGAGTCAGACAGACAGACAGACAGACAGACAGACAGACAGACAGACAGACAGACAGACAGACAGACAGACAGACAGAGAGAGAGGGACAGACAGTAAAGAGAGAGAGAGAGAGAGAGAGAGAGAGAGAGAGAGAGAGAGAGAGAGAGGGACAGACAGTAAAGAGAGAGAGAGACAGAGAGAGAGACAGAGAGAGAGAGAGACAGAGAGACAGAGAGACAAAGAGAGAGAAATAGAAAGAGAGACAGAGAGAGAGACAGAGAGAGACAGAGACAGAGAGATAGAGAGACAAAGAGAGAGAAATAGAAAGAGAGACAGACAGACAGTGAGAGAGACAGAGACAGACAGTGAGAGTAATACAGACAGAGAGACAGACAGAGGGAAATAGTGAGAGAGGTAGGGAGACAGACAGAGAGTCAGACAGATAGAGAGAGAGAGGGACAGACAGTAAAGAGAGAGAGAGAGAGAGAGAGAGAGAGAGAGAGAGAGAGAGAGAGAGAGAGAGAGAGAGAGAGAGGGACAGACAGTAAAGAGAGAGAGAGAGAGAGGGACAAACAGTAAAAGAGAGAGAGAGAGAGCGAGAGAGAGAGGAAAAGAGAGAGAGACTGAAGGGGAAAACAGTAGAAAAGGTCGGGGAAGAGGAGAGAAAGGAGGGGTGAGGAACTCCAGGAAGGGGAAAGAAAACAAACAGGGAGGGAAAGGCGCAAAACAAGCCGCTCACGCTAAAAGGAAAATGGCGAAGTGTGGATTGAATCCGATCCCCCGGGGGCGATAGCTTCCCTCTGACGGGGGTGTTGTGCCGCCAACGTCCACACACTCTTTGTCCCCTTAACACTCATCCCATTAGGCCGTCTGATAATTCACTTATCGGCGGGTTAGCATGTTTGCGGTCTGACTCAGAATCCTCTTTAAGTCAGGCCAAAACTCCTGACGGCAAGGATAATGCCAGGAATTCCTGCCAGAGTTGTTCAGAGTCCGGCCGGATTACAGCCCTTTGTGGATTCAATGGGTTCAATTCAGTGGGGAACAGGGCAGGGAAATATTAGTTCTGGGTTAGGTTGTTGGTACACATGCATGCATGCACCAAACACACATAGACACACCCACATAGCAGATAACATCCATGACCTAATATTCTCCATTCTGTGTCTCTCTCTCTCCCTCTATCTCGCTATCCCTCTCTCTCTCTCTCTGTCCTATCTCTCTCTCTCTCTCTCTGTCCTATCTCTCTCTCTCTCACTCTCTGTCCTATCTCTCTCTCTCACTCTCTCTCTCCCTCTCTCTCTCTGTCCTATCTCTCTCTCTCTCTCTCTCCTATCTCTCTCTCTTTCTCTCCGTCTCTTTCTCTCTCTCTCTCTCTCTCTCTCTCTCTCTCTCTCTCTCCCTCTCTCTCTCTCTCCCTCTCTCTCTGTCCTATCTCTCTCTCTCTCTCTCTCTCTCTCTCTCTCTCTCTCTCTCTCTCTCTCTCTCTCCTATCTCTCTCAGCTCTCAAGCTGCCCCTGGGGAAGACCACGGTGATGCATCTCGTTGCCAGGGAGACGCTGCCTGAGCCAAACTCCCAAGGTAACAACCTTCCCGCCCCTCACTGTCCAATCACATCTCTCTGTTGAAGTCGGCCTGTCTGTCTCTCTGTTGAAGTCTGCCTGTCTGTCTCCCTTTCTATGTCTGCCTGTCTCTCTGTCTATGTCTTCCCGTCAGTCTTTCAACGTCTCTGTCTTATCTGTCTAGCTGTCTCGTGTGTCTAGCTGCCTTGCCTGTCTAGCTGTCTTCTCTCTCTAGCTGTCTTGTCTGTCTAGCTGTCTTCTCTCTCTAGCTGTCTTGTCTGTCTAGCTGTCTTCTCTCTCTAGCTGTCTTGTCTGTCTAGCTGTCTTGTTTGTCTAGCTGTCTCTCTGTGTCTTTCTATATCTGTCTCTTGATTGAGAACTTTTTCTCTCCTTCCTGGACAGAATCCCTTACTAATTGAGAGTGTGTGTGTGTGTGTGTGTGTGTGTGTTTTATTAAACAGGTCAGCGGAACAGAGAGAAGACAGGCGAGAGCAACTGCTGTGTCATCCTATAAACCCTCCACCTCTCCTCTTCATCCTCCATACTCTTCCTCCTCCACCCCCCTCCTCGCTACACTGGGCCTTCCCACCCGACCCCTTTAACCCTGGGCCTGGCACACACACACACACACACACACACACACACACACACACACACACACACACACACACACACACACACACACACACTCTGAGAAGGCAGGCCGGGAAACACATAGTTGATAAAGGGTATTGATTACTGATAGGCGAGATTCCTTTGATGTACTTGATTGATTATGATTATGAGAACATTTCGTGGCAGGAACTGGATCCTCAAACTGTTGCATGATAGGTTTTAAATGTTCTAATGTGTTTTCCGGGCCATAGAAACACAAACCCTGTCAGTTTTGTGTCGTTGAACCTCATCTCGCAACCGCACAGACGGAATTAGCCCGAGGACCCCCATTTCATTGGCTATGAGGTTGAAAAGCACCCGCCTTCAGAAACGGACGTTGTAATTGGCTCGGACACTGCTCTCAGTGCACTCAGTCCGCTCCGCCCTCTGTTGTGCTCTGCCTGAGTTCCTCCGGGTTTTCAGGTGACTGAGGTGTGGCAGTGCGACGAGAGGCCAGACGCAGTGTGCTCGTCTGTGTTAGCATTAGGCTCTCAGCCGGCCATTCTACCTGCTGGTGTTTGAGTGACGTGCTGCCCCGGTTTCTGCTCGTGGCCTTTGCCCTCTGATGTAAACACACAACATCGTGCCACACACACACACACACACACACACACACACACAGACTGCATGTGCCCTTAAATGCACAACTGAAAAAGTGCATAACAGAGCGTGTGTATATGTATTAACTCACTCGCTCATGAGTCATTGCCTAACCCAAACACAAACACACACTCACACAGACAGACTCACACAGAAGCAATGTGCGGCTGGTGGTGTTTTTCGTGTGTCATCTATTTTTTGGGGTCGGAGGGGTCATGCTGTTGTGGCTGTTGGACCCGAACCGAGCATTGATGTGGTGACACCCCCACCCCCCGCCTCCCTCCCCCCCCATCTCCTAGTCCATCAGAGGACCAGCGAAGAGGCCTTGCCCCCCCCTGCCCCCCCCCCCCCCCCCCAAAACCGCGAAACCACGATGGATCTAAATGACAATTTCAGTTGGGAAATGAAATTGCCAGCCGATATATTCATCACATTTGTTCTTTTTTAATCCTTTTCTATTAGAGATTAACACCCGTCCCTCCAGTTTCACATTGTCCCGTCGCGCTGAGATGGTGAAACGTCCTCTGTGTGGAAGCATGTGCTCCTCCCATCTGATTCTAAATTAGAAAAAGACAAAAAAAGGTTATTTCATTTTTAGATTATTTTCCAATGGGAAAATGTTTCAAACAAAAGGTGACGTGTAGAACAATTTAATGTTAATCTTATATAGAAAATTATGACTCTAAATATTGATTTATATACAGTATATTGGTGTTTAGTCTGAGATTATGTACACGGTTAGCTTTTAGCCTGTTCACTGTCAGACGCTGTATGCGTTTTGAACCTAAACGCAGAGAATCCTTCCCCGAATCATGGACGGAAGATTTGTATTCTCTTGTTTTCACTGCTTTATTTTTCTTTCAGTTGTTCATAATTTAATGTAATCAAAAAGTTTTGTGTTATTTGTGCTGTTTTTGTTTTATTGAATTGCTTTCTAACAGAACTAGGTCTTAAGAATATTGTTTATATTGATCAGGGTTCAAATCTGTACAGAGATAAATAATCTTTTCAAACCAATTGTAAATAGCACTAATGCTCCCTTCCCCCTTCCAAACTTCAAGTGGAATACATCTGTAAACTAAATAAAAAAATACTATTGAAGCCTTTGTGGTCATTAATTATCTGAAGAGTGTGATCGGTTAAGAAATCAAATGACTCTATGGGCCGTTTTGGGCAGAGATAATAACTAAAGTAAAAGAGACGATTTGTGTTCTCATAAGGAAGTAATTACTATGGTTTTGCGGTTGAATTGCCATAGTTCATTTAACAAACTTCAATCCAAAGCTCTTTAGAGTTAATACAGATTCAAGGCAAAACGAATAGGGAGTTTCTGCTAAAAAAATACTTTCAAACCCAGTAGCCACCACATTTCCCTTGCACAAAACAGGTATTGTAGGCTTGGTTACAATCAGTTTCCTCCAGGGCCTCATGTCACCTGCTTGGTTAACATGAGGCACAACACACGAACACCCCACAATCACACCCTTCAAAACCACCTTTTGATCATTTCAGACGGGAACGTCAGCACAGACACCATGTTTTAGTATTCCTTTCAACACCATTTTGTTTTCATACATGAACATCCAACCTTACTAATGCCATCCTGCTATAACTCAGGCAAAAACTTGCTTCTAGATCAGTTGGACGATTCCTCATCAAATATTTGGGTCAAATCCCCAGGGATCGTCCATGTGATCTTTTGTGTATCCGCCGTTTTCTTTGTGGGTTAACCTGCCGTTGAAACGTGTGCCCCTTGACAGTCAGAACATAATGTAAGCCAACAGTGCCCTCATGTGGCTGAATCCCACGTGGCAAGCAAGTCACTAGTCTTACGGGACTTTAATGGTACATTGATCATCAATAAAACATAAATATGAATAAACGTAAATAACATGTATTTATTACAAACCATAACATGGAGGCATGCGCCATAATGAGTGGTTACCACACAGGTGAATTGAATTTGTACTCAGAGTTCATATCAGGTGAACAATTCTAATGTATGAGGTTGTAATGCAGTGCTTTACGGGATCTCTTTTGACATGGTGTTGATATGAGAAGCTTTTCATAACGATATTCCGGAGCCTCACTGATGTCCTAGAACAATCTTATAAAAATAATATAGGCCTTCTGTATTCCCCCTGGCTTAACATATGATAAGGAAAATAAATATTGCAAAACTGTCAACAGATCCGGGCCAGTCTTGTGACCACATGGATCACGAGAACATTTGTAAAACCTTATCAGCCTCTGGCTACCAGGACTGTTTATTTCTGGGTTGGTGGGGACTTAGTGGGCAAGTCAACACTGGAAGGGAGTCAGAGAGGATGTCCTATTTCAGGACAGTAGGACAGTGTTTTCACAGCTGTTGGACTTTGTGTGTCAGATCTCATCTGTATGTAAAACCCTACTGCGATCTCTTTTTGCATTTTCGTTGCCCATGGATGTGTTAATTAACCCTCACAGCAAGAGTGCCGGTGTTGTGTCGAGATCTGTTTCCCCGTCGAGATGTGTTTCCCCTAGTCCCCGCCCCCGTCCGAAATTACCCGAAAAGGCCCTCTGTTCCATAGGAAAGGAGGCTCACACATCTTTCAAATTCATACTGCTGACTTATTTCCCCACAAGAGATAAGTGCTGTGATTTTCAGGCTGATATCATTCAATTTGACCATTTAGAACAGGGGGAACGCATCCTGACAGCTTGGAATATTACTGTCAGATACTGTTCCCCCTCTGTTCCATAGGAAAGGAGGCTCACACATCTTTCAAATTCATACTGCTGACTTATTTCCCCACAACAGATAAGTGCTGTGATTTTCAGGCTTATATCATTCAATTTGACCATTTAGAACAGGGGGAACGCATCCTGACAGTCATTATCTGGGACTAGGGGAAACACATCTCGACGGGGAAACAGATCTCGACACCCGCAGGATTCGTGTGCGTTGTTGAAAATAATTGCAGAAGTTATCTGCCAGGTTTAGTAAACCTCAGCAGAGTGGGAGGAGACAGAGCCTGAAACCAAAGGGCTGGATTAGGTGAAAGGAAGGGGATATTCACAGTCACTAGATAGCCTAAGTAGGTTGTCTGGGCCTCCATATCATGACTATAATTTGTTATTTGTTTTAACTTAAAACTTTACTGTGCGTGGTGTATTGCATTAAGCAAATATACGGTAAGGGAATACACATGATAGGAATCAGAACATACACACTTAAAAACACAGGTGAACCTTTGTAATATGACGAACCCTGAGATCCTGAGCGATCCTGGGGCGACATCTAGTGGACATTGGACATCACAACAATTACAACGGGGACTATGCTGTTGCAAAACTCGGGTCTCGGGAGAATTGCCATTGTGGAAAAAGCAGGTGGTGTGTACAGCTTTGCTCCTCTAGGGGCACCCTTGCATGCTCTAGCCCAGGGGTCTTCAACGTTTTCCAGGCCACAGTGATTGAGAGATGGAGCGGGGACCCCTACTTATATATTGTTTAAAATGGTGTTTTATATTAAACTGGTCCAATAGTGCCATGTATAAATGTAGCTTGTTATTTTGCATTCAATACTAAGATATTCAAATAATACACAGGTTCATATATTCATGTTTTTATTTTAAACATGTGCAAGGTACAGGGTGGCCATGCCACTGCCATTCATAAACATAACATAACATAATAAACTGATACCTGCCAAGATCAACTGTCTGTCAATTGCATGTAATCATGCATAAAAGCTATTCAAATTGACATTTTTAGAACATAAATGTGGAAACGAAAATTTGTGATTTTTGTTAGTGTCTTTCCTATCACGCAATAGTCCGGTAATTTATCAACCCCAGCGTGTCCGGTTTTTAAGCGACGTCAACGTCTTTGGTGGACTATTTCTCTGCTGATCGCTTATTTTCCCGATAATGTGCGTTCTGTACATTATCCATTACATCAGGGGTTTTCAAAGTGTGAGAGAGTGAGCCCCCCCTCAGAGAAAAAAATTCAGCTGAGCCCCCCCCCCCCCCCCATTTTTTTTTTTCTAAAGACCTGTGTTTTGAAAGCTATCTTAATTATTTTACACATTTTAAACATCTCTGATCATAAAACATATTTTTTAAACATATTTTTTAAACATTTTAAACATATTTCTGAAACATTACAACATCTTTGTGCGTTTTTAAACACATTTCTTAACACAATTTAACAACTTGATCTAAGCATGTTTTATCTTAACCTTTTTTAAATACATTTGAACATCTTAATCTGTGTAAACTGCCAGTTTACACAGATTCATTCAGGGTACCCGACTCTGAATTTTCAGAGTCTAATCAGATCTGCTTTTTCAGTCCAGAGATTCGACTATTCGGCGGGGTTTGTTTACCGGTGTAAGTACCATATTGGCTCGGCTACCAGATCGGCTCGGGGTCCGTCGTCTGCTGATTACGTTACACAATATCATTGGCTGTACGCTTGAATGGGCGTAGGCTACATTGTGATTGGCTGCTAAGGGACAGTTGTGATTGGCTGTTTTGTGCTGTAGCTCTGGCTGTCGTCATAGCAACCACAGCGAGCACATGTGTGAGCGCGAGTAGGTCTGTCTAGTTTCGGTTTGTGTTGCCAGATTGGGCATATATCCCGTTTTTCCAGCCTAACGTGATTCAAAGTAGCCAAATCAGGCTGAAAATGTGCCCAATCTGGCAACACGGACGGCTTATCTTAACAGCCAAGATGATTCCGAGGGATGTTTTGTTTTTAGAAGAAAACTATCCATACAGATAGGTTGGGAATGGTCTATGTTCAAAATGAAAGATCATTACAGGCTCTTTAATTTAAACCATAAAAGACCTTATTGCTGTAGATAGCGTATTGTGTGACGTAATCAGCAGACGACGGACCCCGAGCCGATCTGGTAGCCGAGCCAATATGGAACTTACACCGGCGTTGCTATGGTGACCTAAATTATTATAAGCAACTGAAAACGATGCCGGTTTGAAACTAAAACTGTGATTCTGAAAAAAGTATAAATGCTATCAAAATTCCGGATAGTATTGAAGATACAAGTGTGTAGATTTGTTCAATGGTTTGAACGATGGTAAACGGTTCGAAAATGAATGAGTTACGATGTCTAGAAGTAGGTGTATCAGAATGGGCAGACGTCTTCAATGAAAACAGCTGAAAACGAAGCGGTATGAAACTAAAACGGTGGTTCTGAAGAAATTTTAAATGATATCGAAATTCTGTTTCGATATTATTGAAGATACAAGTGTGTAGATTTGTTAAATGGTTTGCACGAAGATAAACGGTTGAAAATTGATTTAGTTAGGTTACTTCTACAGTTGAAGTACGATTGATGATTTGAATCATCGACTTTCAGGTTTTTCTTCGGGTTTATTTTTTTCTCACGTCGCGCCCCCTCTGAAGAACTCTGGCGCCCCCCAGGGGGGGCGCGCCCCACAGTTTGAAAACCACTGCCTTACATAACAGCACTCTCTCTCTCCCAACAGTCTTCGCTGCGCACTCTTATCCAAATAGGCCTACGTATTGTTTGCGGCGGAGGAAGGGGGTAGATATAAAGACCGGACGAGTCGTTGTGCTGTCCTTCTTCTTAATTGAAGGAGCAGGCAGAGCAAAGCTCTCTCCTGCTGGGCTTTCATTAAAATCAAACACATAAAAATGTCGCAGCCAGTCCTGATGTGTCAGGTGTGCGTGAGAGACATACGAACGTACGCTTATCACTTTTGTAAATGCCATTCGGATCGCATGATAGGAATACTTACTGATAGGAAATCTATTACGATTAGAAATCGGATCAAAAGTGTCCATGTAAACGCGGTTGGATTCATGTTAATGTGTATTTAAAGACATTTCAATTTGTGAAAAAAATTGCTGGGGGAATATAAAATAATTGTCTAATCAACCAAAACTTCCGCAACCCCCCTGCAGTACCTCCGCGGACCCCCTGTTGAAGACCTCTGCTCTAGCCCTAGCAGGGTTGGGTGATCACAGTTTGGTAGGTAGGTTAAATATTGACATTGTTTGGGTTCGGCAATGTCCGATATGGTTAGCTTTTGTGTTAGCCACCTTGGGCTAGAGCGTCATCATTCTAGAATGTCCTCAAGCTCGAGCCTCAACAGAAGTCAATGAGACCAACAGAAAATATACGAAGTGGGTTTAAAATTAAACTGTTGATTCTGAAAAAATTGTAAATTACCTCAAAAATCTTTATGAGATAATTGAAGATCAAAGTGTGTTGATTTGTTAAAAATGTTAAGGTTAACGGTTAAAAAACTGAACAAGTCGCAAAGTCTAACGTGTAGTTGAGCTTTCAGAGCAGTGGCGAAAATATCGACGGTGCAACAGGGGGCCCAGACGGCGTCAGGGGCCCATGGAGGAAGAAAAAAACAAAAAATCGCCTAGGGCGGCAAATGTGTCGGGGGCGCCCTCTGGTGGGGTGGCGCCCTTAATTAATTAACTAAATTATACGAAACACTCACCGTAGTAAGCAGGACTCGGAAGCCCTGGGCCCTGTACCACGAAGCTCGCTTAGAGGGTTAGCGAGGTATGTTGAGCTCCAAGCCTGGGTTAGTTGTACCACGAAAGACGATCTCTTTTAGCGTCGCTGTATCACCATGGTGACTTATGCTCGCAACCAAACCTGGTCGGGAGCAGTTTTTCGGCTTAGTCTAGCCGGAGATCGGCTACTTAAATCGGCGTGCGCAGCTTCCTAGCCCCTCCTCTGACAATGGCGTCACCATTTGTGGGTGTTCCCGTGGACCTCTGCGCACTTCTCGTACAGGCGTCTCTCCGGAGACAGAGGGTTTTACGGGACAGAACCGATCCCCTGGCATTGTCTGACGATATTCAGATTTCAGACTTTATTGTCATTGTGCAAACAACGAAATTGGGGTTCTTCTTGAGAGACACAGATTCTCATAAGAGGGTGTTCGTTATTTGATCGTCCTTTTGGACCTTATGTAGACAATGCTTACTGTTGCGCATTGTGTCTCCGTGACAGAGTGCTAGAGTGGAGGTAACGCGTCAGTCTTGAATATCTGCGCGGGGGGTTCGACTTCCAAGTGACGCGAATTTATGTGAAGCTTAAAAAGTCCCAATTCTCATGCATATGGAATGCTTATTCACTAAAGCTTATGGATTTATATTTTTGTGCTTATTTCGAACTTGAACCCATATTTTAAAGGCCGTGCTGGCACCACATCTATGGGGGTAAAATGCATGATGATAGACCGGCGAATTTGAACCCCGGTCGCTGGCGTTCGGGTCTTATACTAATCCACTACGCTACAGCCGCTACCTCTCGGCGGTTGAAAACATGCGATACATTTCTTACATAGGGTGTATTTAAAGTGAATTCCCTAAATGATAGAATAAGGCAGGATGGACGTTGCTTATGCATTTTTAAATCATCATCATTCTATTTGGATTAATGGCGAACAATTCTGCATTTGGCATAGTTATTTTACAGACAATATGCAGAATATTTTCACTTATACGCATATAGACTGCTTGATCTATCGTAAAGGTGAGAAAAATGACGCAAAAAACGCCCCTTTCACGTGAACGCGCACTGAACCTAAAGCGGAAAACCTGGTTCAACTAATTGAATCTAAAGTGAGCTTCGTGGTACCATTTAACTCTGATTGCGAGTTGCGGCTCTGTCAAGCCAGGTTTTCCCAAGAAAGCCTGGGTATGTTCAGCGAGCTTCGTGGTATAGGGCACAGGTCAAGGGGCACAAAATAAATATGTGCACCAGTGCCCTATACCACGAAGCTCGCTGAAGATACCCAGGCTTTCTTGGGAAAACCTGGCTCGAGTTAAATGGTACCACGAAGCTCACCTTAGATTAAATTAGTTGAACCAGGTTTTCCGCTTTAGGTTCAGTGCGCGTTCACGTGAAAGGGGCGTTTTTTGCGTAATTTTTCTCACCTTTACGATAGATCAAGCAGTCTATATGCGTTTAAGTGAAAATAGTCTGCATATTGTCTGTAAAATAACTATGCCAAATGCAGAATTGTTCGCCATTAATCCAAATAGAATGATGATGATTTAAAAATGCATTAGCAACGTCCATCCTGCCTTATTCTATCATTTAGGGAATTCACTTTAAATACACACTATTTAAGAAATGTATGGCATGTTTTCGACCGCTGAGAGGTAGCGGCTCTAGCGTAATGGATTGGTATAAGACCCGAACGCCAGCGACCGGGTTCAATTTCGCCAGTCTATCATCATCCATTTTACCCCCATAGATGTGGTGCCAGCACGGCCTTGAAAATATGGGTTCAAGTTCGAAATAAGCACAAAAATATAATTCCATAAGCTTTAGTGAATAAGTATTCCATATGCATGAGAATTAGGACTTTTTAAACTTCACATAAATTTGCATCACTTGGGAGTCGAACCCCCCGCGCAGAAATTCAAGACTGACGCGCTACCTCCACTCTAGCACACTGTCACGGAGACACAATGCGCAACAGTAATCATTGTCTACATAAGGTCCAAAAGGACGATCAAATAACGAATACCCTCTGATGAGAATCTGTATCTCTCATGAAGAACCCCAATTTCGTTGTTTGCGCAATGACAATAAAGTCTGAAATCTGAATATCGTCAGACAATGCCAAGGGATCGGTTCTGTCCCGTAAAACCCTCTGTCTCCGGAGGGACGCCTGTACGAGAAGTGCGCCGGGGTCCACGGGAACACCCACAAATGGTGACGCCATTGTGAGAGGAGGGGCTAGGAAGCTGCGCACGCCGATTTAAGTAGCCGATCTCCGGCTAGACTAAGCCGAAAAACTGCTCCCGACCAGGTTTGGTTGCGAGCATAAGTCACCATGGTGATACAGCGACGCTAAAAGAGATCGACTTTCGTGGTACAACTAACCCAGGCTTGGAGCTCAACATACCTCGCTAACCCTCTAAGCGAGCTTTGTGGTACAGGGCCCAGGGAATATCACCACGATGTTGCGCCACTGTGTCAGAGAATAGGAGTTTGACTTCCCATTGACTTCTATCTACAAATGTGTACAGACAAACTTTGTGAGTGGTAGACGTGTTATTGATCATGAGACATTAACAACCTTTTCACTGTGTCTCACACTCTGAAACCTGTCAGCTGAGACCATAGGTTGACTCTATAATTGACCACTTTATGCTCACATTTTACTGATCTTAATGTCCTTTGGACATTTAGAGTGGTTTACAAATCCTTCTAACGTCATCTGGCCTGAGCTTATTCGTCAAATGTGTCCCTTTGTTGATGGCGTTGAGTCATCTTTGTAATCTTGCTGGAATGGTGACTCTGATCTTCCCTGCAAACCCAATTTGGCCACTCATAGAGGCTGACTTGAAGTATTGGATAGGCATTGCAGATCTAACGCTGTGAGTGACTGAATCACATTGCAAATCTGCTGTTCATTTCCAATAGAGACACCTGACACCTGTCTGAACACCTGACAGATGGCCAGGGAGCAAATGAGGCCGCTTATTCACTTACTGTCAGTGAGCTGATAACAGAAAGACTCGAGGGAAAACACTGGTTTGGGGAGCAGTCTACACTTACACAACTGAGGGTGTGCTGGGGACTGCCGTCCCGGGGCCTGATACGTCTCAGAAAAGGCCTCCGTTTGGGAGGCACAGTACAGGGAGACATGACAGCAACATCGCAGAAATGGGCAGTGTAATTCCCACTGGTTTAATTTAAAGAGGGATTTGAATGAATTTGTTTAAACTTGGTGTATTTTTAAACATTGTAGTCACATTGATTGAATACTGAATTATATTTTCACTAACTGCACTATTTATAGCTATAATATATGACAAAGATTGTCAAGTTAATACCAGCATCAATATTATCTACATGTGCATGGTACGTTATGTTCATGTGGTGATGCTGTCTGAGGGGCTAGGTTGGGGTTCATCTGGCCTGAACACTGGGGTCGGCACCACTACTCTTGGGATGAGTGCCATGGGATCTGTAGTGACCACAGGGAGTCAGGACCTCGGTTGTTTTCACCGGGAAGACAGGAATAAAGCCTAAAGGGAACTAGGATATACCTTGGAATGAAGCCTAAAGGGAACTAGGATAGACCTTACAGATTTAAGATCAGTGTCCTAAATGCTTCTTGTTTACTTTAGCCTATTCCACACAGGCACACAGTCTTAACCTGCAAAGTTCTGGAAGATTTCCTGCATAGGTCATGTTTGAATGCGAACAGGGATCGATGTTTCTGTAATGCTGCTATCCATTTTGATGGTAGGCTGGTACGAACAACCAGCTTCAGCGAGAACGTGACGTATTTCCCTTGCTCCAGCCTTCCAGTTTGCCATTTGTGTCCGACGAGTTTGAGAAGAAAACTATTTTGGAAAAAAGAAATAATCCAGTATAATGGTCGCCAGCCTTTACAGAAACATTAACATTGCAAGCCTTTTACATTGCAATAATATCTTGCCATTTTCGCCAATTTTAATTTCAACAAGTTCTGTCGTGTTTCTGTCGAGCCACAAGGGGTAGTAGCGGGCTAGTCATCATTAGCAACATAGCCTCTTTAGCAAACCAGCTTGAAAACACAACTTTACATTGAATTGCACGCAAAGCATGACCGTGCAATGCATACATTGGTGACCGGATTAAAGCAGCAATGAAATCAAGTGTGTAAGAGGATTTAAAATCGACATCACAACCCCCAACGTGGTACAAATACAAAGAAAATACAGCTCAATCCCCATTGACTATGGGCGCAGCCATCTTCTTTGCTAGTTGTACAGATTTGCTCGCTCTACTTTGAAAGCGACGAGATACTACGACCGAAAGGGGGCGTGCCTCAGTGAAATGCCGCAAGAAAGCTGGGAGATTTGCGACTTTACCACTTCGTACATCCAAATGGATAGCAGCATATATTAGCACGAGCTCCACATTGAGCGAACGAACCAATCACAAGACTGCTGAGGACGTATTTTAAATTGGCGACTGTTTATGAAATCGAGCAGATGTTAATGCGTGGGCGCCGGGTTCTGTGTGCCACAAAGGATCCCGGGAGGATTCACACCATGGGTAGATGGACCTTTGGCGCACTCCTGGGTCCTTTGCGGCAGTGGCACTATACGGGGTCTATTGAACTCCACAATGTGGAGTCCACATTGGTGACGGTGGAGTTGGAGAACATTGAAACTGTCACTGAGAAGCCCATGGAGGTCGGTTAGGTGGAGGGTCAAAATAAAACCAACACTCGGGGTTTTGCGCTGTAAGAGGCATGAGAGTTGCATACTGCTTAATCTAGGCTCCCTTCTGGTAAATCCCTTGCTGCTCACAAAAATATATATTACAATCCCCATATTTTGGCATCGCTGTTCAATGTATGTGAGCAGGGGCGGCCTTCCCTACAGGAGGGTCAGGCGGCCGCCTAGAGCGCCATCTAGAGGGGGAGCGCAAAATATAAAATGCGCCCGAAAAAAAAAAAATTACTTATTGGCCACGTCTCCCCGTCAACAATCGCCCCCCCCCGTCAACAATCGCTTCATACCCCCCCCGTCAACAATCGCTTCATACCCCCCCCCCTCGCCTAGAGCGCCAAATGTGCTGGGGCCGCCCCTGTATGTGAGTGGATGCAAGAGTGAAATGTGCCTGAAAGTAGCTGAATGTGTGAATAGTGTTAATCACTAGTGGTGCCTGTAATTTTGTACCAGTAAGTTAAGGGAACAATGCCTGAAAGGGGCTTGGAGACACATGTGTGTCCCTAAAGGAGCCTGAATATGCGCAACATGCAAGTACTCAGACTGGGACTGAACATTGACCTGGGACTTTGAAACAGACCGGTCCATCAACCATATCATTCATAAATACATATTTGTACATAAACATTAACCTGGAGCTACCATATGGGTAATCTGGGCCCAGGGTACCCTTAGCAGGAAAGGGCCCTCCGGCGTTGGGAGGAAAAGAAAAAGGGCTCCACAGAAATACGACACAAAACTTCACCCATCTCTTGATCTTGATGATTATCCAATCAGGATTAAATAAAAGTTAGGGATGCAAGAAATATCCCAAATTGTTCCCCTGCTAAGTAGCCTAGTGGGTAACCAAGTAGTATACTATATTTTCCTGACAAGATATTCGGTAGGTGTGTCGTTGAATCCCTCTTTGATATGTAATTTTATTTAAAAGTATTTAGATCTGGTTTCCCATCTCTTTATGTTGAATTTGTTGCATGGTACAACAAATATTTTTGTTGCTTTCAGTAGAACAGGTTGATTCGAGATAGAGAGCCACCCTAAAGTATGCATTATGCAATCTGAATGTTTAGTATTTATCTTTTTATCTTTTTATTATGTATGCAGTACTATATTCCATTGTTACTGGCTGTAGTCCACTATGGCAACAGGCAATTGTGGAGTGTTTATCTGGTTTAAGCAGCCTCACCTGGCCTGAGTCTGAACGATTAGACTCTGACACTGACGGCGAGCGAGGCTGCATACCCACATTGTGCATTGAGCAATCTATGTTCACAGGTTAAGCCGGCCATCCCCAGACACACTCAGGATCGCTCCAACATTTTGGCATGGATCACCTGCTTCATTTACAATTGTCATTCAAACGCTGCATTAAACAGGTTTTAAAACCACCTCCCAGTGCCCTGGTATCAAAGGAGCGGAGCCCAGTTAAAACCACCTGGGCGGTGTGTAGCATTGACCTTGCTTCAGAAATAAATAACATTTCTTCAAATAAAGAAAAGGTTTGAGTTGGTTGCATAGATAGCCAGAATAGATATTACAATTTTCCGAACCAATATGTATCACATTCCAAATGTGAACAAATACTTTGACATGATTTGGAAAGGAATAAAAAACTGGTTCAAATGGGTTTTGATTTTATTATTTCGATTGTGAAAGATGGTTAATCTCGTGAGCGTTTGAGAAAGAATTAAGATTCATTGTTTTTTTTCTCAGTTCACTTTCTTCATCTTTTACGCATACATACAAATGAAGAACGGAAGTCATTGAAGCAGAAAGATAGACAATACATTTAAGCTTTTTCACGATGACAAGTAGTGCTTCTGACTTTCATAAGCACTACTGAGGTTACAAACATTAGCCCTTGGATGGTAAGACTGGATTTCTCCTAAGTACCCGTAAGACAGCGCCCCTGATCTCTTTGTTCTGCAGACAGTAGACGGAGGGGTTAATGAGAGGTGGCACTAGCGTAGAGATGATCTGCAAAGCGTTTCTCTCTGTTAAGTACAGCCTAACTCCCACTTTGGTTAACATTACTGACACCAGCTTCGGAGCATAGAAAGAAAAAACAGGGATTAAATGGCTGATGACAGTGCGGAACGTGCGCCCTCCTTTCTCCGTGTTTGGGAGCCTCAGCACAGTAAAGACAAGTTTCCCATAGGAAAGTAAGATCAATGGCAACTGCCCAGCGATTAGCCACAGACTAATTATATCGGACACGAACCAATACAGTTCTGGATCCACACAGGCTGCCCTGATGATCGCTGCATAGTCACAGAAAACGTATTTGATCACAGGCTGACAGTACGGCAGCTGATCTGCAATGTACGCCAATTTGCCAATGCAACCGATCCCCAAAAGCCAGGACACCACAATCAATAGGAACACTCGCTGGTTGGTCAGGATGGTGGCATAGCGTAAGGGCTCGCTGATGGCCACAGTGCGGTCCAGTGCCATCAGAGAGAGGGCCAGACACTGTGTGACGTCTCCTAGGTGGTGGATGAAGACGCGGGACAGGCAGGAGTGGTAGGAGATGGTTTTGTCCCCGGCCAGCAGAACAGAGATCATGGTGGTACTGGCGCCGGTGGTGAACATGATGTCCACCAGAGCCAGGTTACAGATCAGCAGGTACATGGGGCGGTGCAGACGCCTGTCTGTGGAGATGACGCAGATGTTGGTGGTGGAGCCGAGGAGGGCCAGGCAGTAGGCCAGCAGGATCACAGTGCCCATCAGCTTGTGGTAGGGTAGGTGGTCGAAGCCTGTGATGGTGAACTCCACCACGTTCTGCCCTGAGAAGTTCACTAACGACATCCTCACGCAAGGGAACCTCCCTTGACGTGTTAAAGCCGGAGCACAGTCATGAAATTATGATGCTAGACTGGAAGTTTGGTTCTAAGAAGTGTGCATTATAAAGGTGGGGTTCAGAAGCCGCAGCCTATGGGATGCATGGCAGGTGAGTCACGTGTTTTGGTCAAGTAGTTATTCTTTCCTCTGTGCAGAGGAAAGTCATATAGTCTAGTTTATTAAACCTCTGGTCATCTCGCATGGTAATGCAGATGTCTCAACTGCAATAAATAATATATTTTCATTGCTGAATCCAAACAAGTGTTAAGATTAGATTGAACCGTACAAAATGCACATTTTGGTTGCTCATTCCATTAACACTATTTCCTGTCAATATAACATCAGGGTTGTCAAAATAGTTTTGCAACATCAGTGAAGGTCGAGTTCAGCAGGTCCCGCCAGACCTAATTAAATGGTACCCTGTGGTCTTTAGGGACGTGAGCCACACAAAACAAACACACGTTACGTTATGTTCATGTGGTGATGCTGGCTGAGGGGCCAGGTTGGGGTTCATCTGGCCTGGACACAAGGGTCAGCACCACTACTCTTGGGATGAGTGCCATGGGATCTGTAGTGACCACAGGGAGTCAGGATCCCTCTTGTTTACATCGGGAAGGCAGGAATAAAGCCTAGAGGGAACTAGGATATACCTTACAGATTTAGGATCACAGTGTCCTAGCTGCTGCTTGTTTCCTTCAGGCCCTTTCCATGCCATTTCCTGCATGAGGTCAAACGTGAATGGGAACAGGGATAGATATTCCTGGAAATCTGCACGGACTGTTTGTTAACTCGCCCCATTTATACCTTATCTCCAGCTTTTGGCTTTGCCAAACCATGTGTGAACGTGAGCTGCTGAAAGCATGTGTGAATAGTATAAATCACTAGCGGTGCCTGAAATGTTATGCCAGTAATATACTGAGAACTATGCGTGAGAGGAGCTTAGAGACACATGTGTGTCCCTAAAGGAATCTGAACACCTGCAATATGCCCAGTGAGCTAATGAGGCCTCTTATTAATTTACTGACAATAAGCTGATAACAGAGGGACTCGAGGGGAAACAGTGGTTTGGATAAGAGTTCCAGTAACACAGCTGATGGTGAACTGACGTCTCGATCGGCTTAGCTCAGGAGTTAGAGCAGTTGTCTTGTAACTGAAAGGTTGCTAGGTCAATCCTAGCTGAGTGTTGATGTGTCCCTGAGGAAGACACTTAACCCTAACTGCTCCTGACGAGCTGGCGGTCGCCTTGCATGGTTGACTTTGCCGTTGGTGTGTCAATGTGTGTATTAAACGATGTAAGTCGCTTTGAATAAAAGCGTCTGCTAAATGCCCTAATTGTAAATTGACTCGAGGGGAAACGGTGGTTTGGATAAGAGTAACAGTAACACAGCTTATGGTGAACTGAGGACTTGATGCTCTGTGGCCTCAATTTATCTAAAATAAGGCCTCAGTCTTGAAGGCAGAGTCAGGATCGGACTGGGACTGAACATCGGCCCGGGACTTTGAAACAGACCCACCACCACACATACCATTTCTAAATATATAGATTTACGTAAACATTAAAGCTTGGAGTCGGTGCTTCTATCCGGACATTGTAATGCTGCACCCCTACAAATTGCCTACAATAACTCTATCCTGTATTACTGGACTGTAATGTAGTGGACTCCCCATCAGCAAGGATTTATGATCCCTCTACGAAAAAGGGAGCAAGGCGATTCAAAGCAAAGGCGGCTGTTGCAAACCTGGAGCTACCATATGGGTAATCTGGGCCCAGGGGCCCCTTAACATGAAAGAGGCCTCCGGCGTTTTGAGGAAAATAATATTTTTTTCCTCCTGACTAAGCGGGTAACCAAGTGTTATCCTTCCGATATTTTCCAGACAAGATATTCGGTAGATGTGTCGTTGAAACATCCCTCTTTGATATGTTATGTTATTTTAAGTTTTTAGATCTGGTTGACCATCTCTTTAAATTGTATTTGTTGCATGTGGTGTACAGTCGCTTAGCGTAGTTAAGCCACTGGGGCTGCTCAACCAGAGATCTCCCTCCAGCCTCAAGGTTTGGAACATAATGGGCCCAGTGCAAGACTTGCGCTGGGCCCATTATGCTCCAAACCTTTAGGCTGGAGGGAGATCTCTGGTTGAGCAGTTGTTGATGTGGGTTTGTTGGAGCTGGAGCAAGAGGGCATTGAGATAGTGGCAGAAGCCTCCAGGGCCAAGTTTCATGATAACCATGGATCCATACTGTATTAAGGGCCCACTAACACCTATGTATAAGCACCCATAAAGAAGCATGCCAAGGGACCTTTAAGAAATTAAATTAATTTGTTTCAACAAAGAAAATGTGTGAGTTGGTTTCATTATTAGCAGGAATAAATATAAACATTTTCAGAACAAAAAATGAATGAAAAAAAGGAAAATAATAAAAAAACATTTCAATTGGGTTTTGATTTTATTATTTAGATTGTGAAAGATGGTTAATCTCTGTAAACAGTTTGAGAAAGATTAAAAATGCACTGTTTTCTCCGATCACTTTCTTCATCTTTTACATACATATATACAAATAAAGAACAGAAGTAGAAGACAAAGAATCAGAAAGTTTTTTCTAATTCAAGCTTTTTCAAACATCAGGCAATATTTGGTAAAGCACTACTGAGGTTACACACATTAGTCCTTGGATGGTTAGACCGGATTTCTCCTAAATATGCGTAAGAGAGCGCCCCTGATCTCTTTGTTCTGCAGACAGTAGACAGAGGGGTTAATGAGAGATGGCACTAGCGTAGAGATGATCAGCAAAGCGTTTCTCTCTGTTAAGTTCAGCCTAACTCCCACTCTGGTTAACAGATCTGACACCAGCTTCGGAGCATAGTAACAAACAACAGGGATGAAATGGCTGATGACAGTGCGGAACGTGCGCCCTCCTTTCTCCGTGCTTGGGAGCCTCAGCACAGTAAAGACAAGTTTCCCATAGGAAAGTAAGATCAATAGCAACTGCCCAGCGATTAGCCACAGACCAATTATACTGGGCATGAACCAATACGGTTCTGGATCCACACAGGCTGCCCTGATGATCGCTGCATAGTCACAGAAAACGTATTTGATCACAGGCTGACAGTACGGCAGCTGATCTGCAGTATAAACCAATTTGCCCATGCAACCGATCCCCAAAAGCCAGGACACCACAATCAATTGGAACACTCGCTGGTTGGTCAGGATGGTGGCATAGCGTAAGGGCTCGCTGATGGCCACAGTGCGGTCCAGTGCCATCAGAGAGAGGGCCAGACACTGTGTGATGTCTCCTAGGTGGTAGATGAAGACGCGGGACAGGCAGGAGTTGTAGGAGACGGTTTTGTCCCTGGCCAGAAGAATGGAGATCATGGTGGTACTGGCGCCGGTGGTGAACATGATGTCCACCAGAGCCAGGTTACAGATCAGCAGGTACATGGGGCGGTGCAGACTCCTGTCTGTGGAGATGACGCAGATGTTGGTTGTGGAGCAGAGGAGGGCCAGGCAGTAGGCCAGCAGGATCACAGTGCCCATCAGCTTGTGGTAGGGTAGATGGTCGAAGCCCGTGATGGTGAACTCTGCCACGTTCTGCCCTGAGAAGTTCACTAAAGACATCCTCACGCAAGGGAACCTCCCTTGACGCGTTAAAGCCGGAGCACAGTCATGAAATGATGATGCTAGACTGGAAGTTTGGTTCTAAGAAGTGTGCATTATAAAGGTGAGGTTCAGAAGCCGCAGCCTATGGGATGCATGGCAGGGTGAGTCACGTGTTTTGGTCAAGTAGTAATTCTTTCCTCTGTGCAGAGGAAAGTCATATAGTATTGTTTATTAAACCTCTGGTCATCTCGCATGGTAATGCAGATGTCTCAACTGCAATAAATAATATATTTTCATTGCTGAATCCAAACAAGTGTTAAGATTAGATTGAACCGTACAAAATGCAATTTTTGGTTGCTCATTCCATTAACACTATAACATCAGGGTTGTCAAAATAGTTTTGCAACATCAGTGATGGTCGAGTTCAGCAGGTCCCGCCAGACCTAATTAAATGGTACCCTGTGGTCTTTAGGGACGTGAACCACACAAAACAAGCACATGTTACGTTATGTTCATGTGGTGATGCTGGCTGAGGGGCCAGGTTGGGGTTCATCTGGCCTGGACGCAAGGGTCAGCACCACTACTCTTGGGATGAGTGCCATGGGATCTGTAGTGACCACAGGGAGTCAGGATCCCTCTTGTTTTCATCGGGAAGGCAGGAATAAAGCCTAGAGGGAACTAGGATATACCTTACAGATTTAGGATCACAGTGTCCTAGCTGCTGCTTGTTTCCTTCAGGCCCTTTCCATGCCATTTCCTGCATGAGGTCAAACGTGAATGGGAGCAGGGATAGATATTCCTGGAATTCTGCACGTATACGAGTAATAAGGATTGCCCGACGTCCCGGGGCAAGTAAAACGCCACCTTGGGCAAAGAACTATGACAACCCGCTTGCCCGTTCGGGCAAGTGGAGGACTCGAAGCAAAAATAAATAAATTAATTATTCGGAACTTTGTTTTTTACAATAATCGATAAAGTTATTATGTTGCCCCCTCCCCTTGCCCTCGTCGGATAATGCTTGTAATGCTTGGTGTACTATTTGATTTTATTTGAATGTGGCTTCGGCCAATCAAAATCGAGATCGCGAGACTCCCGGCAGGTAGCAGGCACGCCGCAGTCAGTTAAGAACTAGGAGATGGCTGCGTGCAAACTTTTCAAGCATCCTGGAAGAAGGAGTTCCCCTGGGTTATACTCAAGGATGTGGAGGAATCACCAACTATGTTCTGCGAGGTTTGCCTTAAGTTCCTGTCACCGGCAGATAAAAGCAGTTTGTTTTTTAAAGGAACGTCATCTTTCAGAAAGCAGATGCTTGAGTGTCACGATAAGAGCAAGCATCATCTTGCTTGCATGGCAGCTAAGCGGGCTGCTGATAACCCGTCCTCCGGTGCCTTGCCGGTTCTTTTTACTAAACAGAACGCGGAGGCAAATGTGGTTATCACAAAGCTGATAATATAAAGATAAAATATAACAATTTACCTAAATCTTTGTCGTTATTTGATAACCACTAATAAAAAATATAGATATATGTTTGGGGCCAGTAAAAATTTATTTCGGGCAAGTAGAATTCAGACCCACTGGCCCGACTGGGCAAGTGGAAAAAAACCTTAGCGTTGAGCCCTGACTCCGTCTTTTGGCTTTGCCAAGCCATGTGTGAACGTGAGCTGCTGAAAGCATGTGTGAATAGTTTAAATCACTAGCGGTGCCTGAAATGTTATCCCAGTAATATACTGAGAACTATGCCTGAGAGGAGCTTAGAGACACATGTGTGTCCCTAGAGGAATCTGAACACCTGCAATGTGCCCAGTGAGCTAATGAGGCCTCTTATTAATTTACTGACAATAAGCTGATAACAGAGGGACTGGAGGGGAAACAGTGGTTTGGATAAGAGTTACATTAACACAGCTGATGGTGAACTGAGGACTTGATGCTCTGTGGCCTCAATTTGACTCAAACAGGCGAAGGCAGAGTCAGGGTCGGACTGGGACTGAACATCGGCCCGGGACTTTGAAACAGACCCACCACCACACATACCATTTCTAAATATATACAATAAAGCTTGGAGTCGGTGCTTCTATCTGGACATTGTAATGCTGCACCCCTACAGATTGCCCACAATAACTGTACATTTTAATTATTGAACATAAAATGATTGGTCAAACAGATTTTACCAATCTGGTGAAAGTTCATTTAATGTTAAGCATAGCTAATTTGATTATCACAGACCTTTTTTTCTTCCTTTATTATTACAGGCCATGTTCTTTGGTAAATGTTGAGAATTAAACAAAATATTGTGATTTCTATTTTTATTTACGGTCAAATTATCATTACTGAAATCCCTAATACATAGATTAAAGAAAAGGAGGGGAAAACATATGAGGTGGGGGGGGGGGGGGTGGTTAGAAACCACCTTGACGCTGTTGTATGAGATAGTGGAGCAATATAAATATTTGTCAGCTCTCATGCAAATTCATGACTTGACTTAGCACATGTGAATTCCGACCGTTCTCTTGTGGTGGAGGTTTATTATCATGCTCTGTGAGTTTACGCAAGGCGGGCCCCCACCGGTGGCACCGTCCCCAGCTACGCCCCTGGTGGCGGTGCCAGGGCAGTCGACCGGACACCTGGGGTGTCACCAGACTCTCCAAAATAACAGTCCCACACTGAGCCAAGACACTGAGGACCCAGTTAAGTACAACACAAGTATTTTTGCAAAAGCTTTTCATTCCAATTAAAACCTGGGATTATAACAATGAAATCTTAATTATTTATCTGTTTTGATTTTGTTCATGCACATTTTTATAAATATTAGATTAATTTTGGGTGTGAAGCACTTTCATTTTGTAGCTTTGAGATTGTATAATGTATTCCATTGTTAGTGGTTGGAGTAAACTACGGCAACAGGTAATTGTGGAGTGTTTGTGGATGACGGCTGGTTTAATCAGCCTCAGCTGGCCCGAGTCAGACGGACTAGACTCTGAACTTAAGTGAGGCTGCACACCTGTTGTGCATTGGGCAATCTACATTCACAGGTTAAACCAGCCATCCCCAGACACACTCGGGATCGCTTCAACTTGGTGGCATGCTCATTTACAGTTGTCGTTCAACTCTGCTATAAACTGGTTTCAACACCACCACATTGACCTGGTTTCGGTGGAGCTCAGTAAAAGCCACTTTGCTTAAGAAATTAATTTAAAATGTTTGAGTTTGTTTCATGATTAGCCAGAATAAATATTACAATTTTCAGAACCAAAATGTATCACACACCAAAAGTGTACATGTACTTTGTCATTATTTCGAAAGGAATAAAAAAACATTTCAAATGGGTTTTTATTTTATTATTTAGATTTTGAAAGATGGTTCATCACTGTAAACAGTTTGAGAAAGATAAAAAATTTACTGTTTGCTCAGTTCACTTTCTTCATCTTTTACATACAAATGAAGAACAGAAGTAGAAGACAAAAGAAGCAGAAAGACACACCAGACATTCAAGCTTTTTCACACATCAGGCAATATTTGGTAAAGCACTACTGAGGTTACAAACATTAGCCCTTGGATGGTAAGACCGGATTTCTCCAAAATATGCGTAAGACAGCGCCTCTGATCTCTTTGTTCTGCAGACAGTAGACGGTGGGGTTAATGAGAGATGGCACTAGCGTAGAGATGATCAGCAAAGCGTTTCTCTCTGTTAAGTTCAGCCTAACTCCCACTCTGGTTAACAGTACTGACACCAGCTTCGGAGCATAGTAACAAACAACAGGGATGAAATGGCTGATGACAGTGCGGAACGTGCGCCCTCCTTTCTCCGTGCTTGGGAGCCGCAGCACAGTAAAGACAAGTTTCCCATAGGAAAGTAAGATCAATGGCAACTGCCCAGCGATTAGCCACAGAGCAATTATACTGGGCACGAACCAATACGGTGCTGGATCCACACAGGCTGCCCTGATGAACGCTGCATAGTCACAGAAAACGTATTTGATCACAGGCTGACAGTGAGGCAGCTGATCTGCAATGTAAGCCAATTTGCCAATGCAAGCAATACCCAAAAGCCAGGACACCACAATCAATAGGAAAGCTCGCTGGTTGGTCATGATGGTGGCATAGCGTAAGGGCTTACTGATGGCCACAGTGCGGTCCAGCGCCATCAGAGAGAGGGCCAGACACTGTGTGACGTCTCCTAGGTGGTAGATGAAGACGCGGGACAGGCAAGAGTTGTAGGAGATGGTTTTGTCCCCGGCCAGCAGAACAGAGATCATGGTGGTACTGGCGCCGGTGGAGAACATGATGTCCACCAGAGCCAGGTTACAGATCAGCAGGTACATGGGGCGGTGCAGACGCCTGTCTGTGGAGATGACGCAGATGTTGGTGGTGGAGCCGAGGAGGGCCAGGCAGTAGGCCAGCAGGATCACAGTGCCCATCAGCTTGTGGTAGGGTAGGTGGTCGAAGCCCGTGATGGTGAACTCCACCACGTTCTGCCCTGAGAAGTTCACTAAAGACATCCTCACGCAAGGGAACCTCCCTTGACGCGTTAAAGCCGGAGCACAGTCATGAAATGATGATGCTAGACTGGAAGTTTGGTTCTAAGAAGTGGGCGTTATAAAGGTGAGGTTCAGAAGCCGCAGCCTATGGGATGCATGGCAGGGTGAGTCACCTGTTTTGGTCAAGTAGTTATTCTTTCCTCTATGCAGAGGAAAGTCATATAATCTAGTTTATTAAACCTCTGGTCGTCTCGCATGCTAATGCAGATGCCTCAACTGCAATAAATAATATATTTTCATTGCTGAGGTGTTAAGATTAGATTGAACCGTACGAAATGCAATTTTTGGTTGCTCATTCCATTAACACTATTTCCTGTCAATATAACATCATGGTTGTCAAAATAGTTTTGCAACATCAGTGAAGGTCGAGTTCAGCAGGTCACGCCAGACCTAATTAAATGGTACCCTCTGGTCTTTAGGGACGTGAACCAAACAAAACAAACACATATTACATTATGTTCATGTGGTGATGCTGGCTGAGGGGCCAGGTTGGGGTTCATCTGGCCTGGACACAAGGGTCAGCACCACTACTCTTGGGATGAGTGCCATGGGATCTGTAGTGACCACCGGGAGTCAGGATCTCTCTAGATGTCATCGGGAAGGCAGGAATAGAGCCTAGAGGGAACTAGGATATACCTTACCGATTTAGGATCACAGTGTCCTAGCTTCTGCTAGTGGTGCTGAGATGATGCCTCATGAAACGTCAAAGCCTCGCAGCCAGATGAACCATCAAAGTGGTTCGACCTCGAAGCTTCAAATGAGTACGCTAGGGACACCTAGTGGTGAATGAAATTATGATGAAAGAAAGAGTTTCCTGTGATGATGTGATGTTTGCTTCGTACAACATCAACATTTCAGTGATACGTGTGAGTGTGCCGTTCATAAGTATCTCCCGAGCTCATGGTAGAGAACAAATCATTGGACAAAGATTTTAAGTCATCGCGGGCAAAATAGATTGTCTTACACTTACAGTAGCCTACTAATAATTGTAATAATAGAACTGCATGATGACTGGGAATGAGTGTGATTAATTACATAGCCATAAAAGTGATCTTGGAACTGGGTAGGGTCTTCTTTTTGTAAAAATGTGCCAATTGTGAACCCATATCGCGGAACAGCCCGAGATGAAGCCTCGAATGTCACGCACTACGTCATTTCGCCTATGTGAATCCTACTCGATACGGAGCTTCGCTGGGGGAGGAGGCGAGGTACTCGACACACGCCTCGATGCCTCGACGCAAACCATAACATCACTAGCTGCTGCTTGTTTCCTTCAGGCCCTTTCCATGCCATTTCCTGCATGAGGTCAAACGTGAATGGGAACAGGGATAGATATTCCTGGAAATCTGCATGGACTGTTTGTTAACTCGCCCCATACCTTATCTCCATCTTTTGGCTTTGCCAAGCCATGTGTGAACGTGAGCTGCTGAAAGCATGTGTGAATAGTTTAAATCACTAGCGGTGCCTGAAATGTTATCCCAGTAATATACTGGGAACTATGCATGAGAGGAGCTTAGAGACACATGTGTGTCCCAAGAGGAATCTGAACACCTGCAATATGCCCAGTGAGCTAATGAGGCCTCTTATTAATTCACTGACAATAAGCTGATAACAGGACTCGAGGGGAAACAGTGGTTTGGATAATAGTTACAGTAACACAGCTGATGGTGAACTGAGGTCTTGATCGGCTTAGCTCAGGAGTTAGAGCAGTTGTCTTGTAACCGAAAGGTTGCTAGTTCAATCCTAGCTGACTGTTGATGTGTCCCTGAGGAAGACACTTAACCCTAACTGCTCCTGATGAGCTGGCGGTCGCCTTGCATGGTTGACTTTTCCGTTGGTGTGTCAATGTGTGTATTAAACGATGTAAGTCGCTTTGAATAAAAGCGTCTGCTAAATGCCCTAATTGTAAATTGACTCGAGGGGAAACGGTGGTTTGGATAAGAGTAACAGTAACACAGCTGATGGTGAACTTAGGACCTGATGCTCTGTGGCCTCAATTTGTCTCAAATAAGGCCTCAGTCTTGAAGGCAGAGTCAGGATCGGACTGGGACTGAACATCGGCCCGGGACTTTGAAACAGACCCACCACCACACATACCATTTCTAAATATATACATTAATTTTGGAGTCGGTGTTTCTATCCGGACATTGTAATGCTGCACCCCTACAATAACTGTATCACTGGACTGTAATGTGGTGGACTCCCTATCAGTAAGGATTTATGGTCCCTCTACGAAACAGGGAGCAAGGCGATTCAAAGCAAAGGCGGCTGCTGCAAACCTGGAGCTACCATATGGGTAATCTGGGCCCAGGGGCCCCTTAACATGAAAGAGGCCTCCGGCGTTTTGAGGAAAATAATATTTTCTTCCTCCTGACTAAGCGGGTAACCAAGTGTTATCCTTCCGATATTTTCCAGACAAGATATTCGGTAGATGTGTCGTTGAAACATCCCTCTTTGATATGTTATGTTATTTTAAGTTTTTAGATCTGGTTGACCATCTCTTTAAATTGTATTTGTTGCATGTGGTGTACAGTGGCTTAGCGTAGTTAAGCCACTGGGGCTGCTCAACCAAAGATCTCCCTCCAGCCTCAAGGTTTGGAACATAATGGGCCCAGCGCAAGACTTGCGCTGGGCCCATTATGTTCCAAACCTTGAGGCTGGAGGGAGATCACTGGTTGAGCAGTGTTTGATAGTGTGGGTTTGTTGGAGTTGGAGCAAGAGGGCATTGAGATAGTGGCAGAAGCCTCCAGGGCCAAGTTTCATGATAACAATGTATCCATACTGTATTAAGGGCCCACTAACAGCTATATATAAGCATCCATAAAGAAGCATACCAAGGGACCTTTAAGAAATTAAATTAATTTGTTTCAACAAAGAAAATGTGTGAGTTGGTTTCATTATTAGCCAGAATAAATATAACAATTTTCAGAACAAAAAATGAATGAAAAAAGGAAAACAATAAAAAAACATTTCAATTGGGTTTTGATTTTATTATTTAGAATGTGAAAGACGGTTAATCTCTGTAAACAGTTTGAGAAAGATTAAAAATGCACTGTTTTCTCCGATCACTTTCTTCATCTTTTACATACATATATACAAATGAAGAACAGAAGTAGAAGACAAAGAATCAGAAAGTTACAGCAGACATTCAAGCTTTTTCAAACATCAGGCAATATATGGTAAAGCACTACTGAGGTTGCACACATTAGTCCTTGGATGGTAAGACCGGATTTCTACTAAATACGCGTAAAACAGTGCCTCTGATCTCTTTGTTCTGCAGACAGTAGACGGTTGGGTTAATGAGAGGTGGCACTAGCGTAGAGATGATCAGCAAAGCGTTTCTCTCTGTTAAGTTCAGCGTAACTCCCACTCTGGTTAACAGTATTGACACTAACTTCGGAGCATAGAAAGAAACAACAGGGATGAAATGGCTGAAGACAGTGCGGAATGTTCGCCCTCCCTTTTCCGTGCTTGGGAGCCTCAGCACAGTAAAGACAAGTTTACCATAGGAAAGTAAGATTAATGGCAACTGCCCAGCGAATAGCCACAGAGCAATTATACTGGGCACGAACCAATACGGTTCTGGATCCACACAGGCTGCCCTGATGATCGCTGCATAGTCACAGAAAACGTATTTGATCACAGGCTGACAGTACGGCAGCTGATCTGCATTGTAAGCCAACTTGCCAATGCAGCCAATACCCAAAAGCCAGGATACCACAATCAATAGGAAAGCTCGCTGGTTGGTCAGGATGGTGGCATAGCGTAAGGGCTCGCTGATGGCCACAGTGCGGTCCAGGGCCATCAGAGAGAGGGCCAGACACTGTGTGACGTCTCCTAGGTGGTAGATGAAGACGCGGGACAGGCAGGAGTTGTAGGACACGGTTTTGTCCCCGGCCAGCAGGACAGAGATCATGGTGGTACTGGCGCCGGTGGTGAACATGATGTCCACCAGAGCCAGGTTACAGATCAGCAGGTACATGGGGCGGTGCAGACGCCTGTCTGTGGAGATGACGCAGATGTTGGTGGTGGAGCCGAGGAGGGCCAGGCAGTAGGCCAGCAGAATCCCAGCACCCATCAGCTTGTGGTAGGGTAGGTGGTCAAAGCCCGTGATGGTGAACTCCACCACGTTCTGCCCTGTGAAGTTCACTAACGACATCCTCACGCAAGACAACTTTGCCTGACACGGTAAGTGTCATAATAAAGGTGAAGTTCGGAAGCCGCACCCTATGGGATTCATGGCTGGGTGAGTCACGTGACCAATGATGATGGACACGGAGGAAAACAACAAAGAAAATATGTCAACATGTTTGTCTTTTGCAATGTGGTTGTTGTTGCAAAGTTATACTTACCTCTGTGAAGACGAGAGCGCTATAGTCTGTTTACCAAACCTCTTGCTGTCTCCATTGCTAATTCGGATGTTTAATAGATTTTCATTGCCGAATCCAAACAGGTTTGAAGATAGACAGCAGATAGCTGTACAAAAATACATTTGTGGTTGTTCATTCCTTTAACACTATTTCCTGTCAATATTGCATCACAGTTGTCAAAATTGTTTTGCAACATCAGTGAAGGCAGTTCAGCAGGTCCCACCAGACCTAATTAAATGGTACACTGTTGTGTCTCGGGACGTCACCCACACACAAAAACACATGTTATGTTGTGTTCATTTGGCGACGCTGGGTCAGGAGCCAGGTTGGGGTTCATTTGGCCTGGACACAAGGGTTAGCACCTCTACTCTTGGGATGAGTGTCCTGGGATCTGTAGTTACCACAGTGAGACAGGACCTCTGTTGAACATCTCATCGAGAAGACAGGAATAAAGCCTAAAGGGAACTAGGATATACCTTAAAGATTTGAGATCACATTGTCCTATTTGCTGCTTGTTTCCTTCAGCCCTTTTCCGTGCCATTTCCTGTATGAGGTCAAGCCTTAATTTGAAAAGGGATCAATATTCCTGGAGATCTGCATCAGTAATGTTCCTGCTGAAGGCCTAGTAACACTTCCGGGTCACTGTCTGTATGGCAGTGCTGTGAATGAAAGCAGCAACATTGCTGTTAGAGGCACGGAAAGAGTCACGTCCTCTGATGTAAGACACTTTCAAGTAGAGCGAGCAAACCAATCACAAAACTCAGTTGAGGATGTATATGAAATCTGCAACTGTTTACCTTAATGTGGCCCATACATTGCCCCCATCTTTTGCCTTTGCTATTCCATGTGTGTACTGGCGCAAGACAGAAATGTGCCTGAAAGTAGCCGCATGTGTGAATAGTTTAAATCACTAGCGGTGCCGTCAAAGTTGTCCCAGTAATTTACTGGGAACTATGCGCCAGAGGGGCTTAGAGACACATATTTGTCCCTGGAGGAGTCTGAACAACGGCAAAATGCCCCTTGAGCTAATGAGGCCTCTTATTAATTTACTGACAATAAGATGATAACGGAGGGACTCGAGGGGAAACAGTGGTTTGGATAAGCTATACAGTTACACAGCTGATGGTGAACTGACGACTTGATGCTCTGTTGCTTCAATGGTCTCAGAGAAGGCCTCAGTCATGAAGGCAGAGTCAGGGTCGGACTGGGATTGAACATTGGCCTGGGACTTTGAAACAGTCACACCACCATGCGTCCCATTCCTAAATACATATATTTACATATTCATTAAAGCTTGGAGTCAGTGCTCCTACCTGGCCATTGCAATGCTGCATCCCTACAAATTGTTTATAATAACTCTAAACTGTATCACTGGACTATAACGTAGTGGACTCCCCATCCCCCTCTCTATCTAAGGATTTTGGATTGCTATACAGACGGACAAAAGTGTTTTTTTGGCAAAATTGTGACATCTGCCTAGCTCTACGCTCAACGCTGCTGATTCACTCATCCTCATTGGTTATATCCTAAGCCAATAAGAGTGCTTTACGCATTTCCTAATCACAATCTGACTATTTGATTTAGACATTTGGGACGCAAAATACAAGATAAACCTTAAAATATGACAGGCAATTATGCTATGAGGCTAACGATATAGGCAATCAAAGCCCAGGGGCTCCTTTGCATGAACCTTAGCTCTGGCGTTGCTAAAAACAAAGGAAAAAAGGACTCCACAGACATGACACAAAACTTTACCCATCAGATCTTGATAATCATCCAATCAGAATGAACTAAAAGTTAGGGATGCAAGAAATACCGCAAAATGATCATGGAATACACTGCTCAAATCTCAGAATACTTGAGGACTCATTACAGGCCTTTTATTTAAAAAAAAAGATGAATGTCTGTGATAGTTTCCACAAATTTACAAACACCAAAATTCCCTTTTGATCTGTATTTTATACAGTATCCACGTGCGTTATACATACACCGGAGCTCGACTGGCCACGCAGTTTTGACCAGCTTCCAACTGTTGAGATGTTGATAGACTTTTTCCCCTCCTGGCTAAGCAGCCAAGCATGTAACCAAGTAATATACTTTTGATATTTTCCTGACAAGATATCCGATGTATCGTGGAAACATCCCACTTTGATTTGTCATGTTACTTTAATGCATTTAGATCTGGTTTCCCATGTCTTTACGTTTAATTTGTTGCATGGTGGCGTGACCAGGGCAGCCGACCGGACGTTTGGGGAGTCACCCCATTCTCCTCAAAACCAGTCCCACACTGCGCCCAGAATAAGGAGACAGTAAAGTACAAGACAAGGACTTTTGTAAAAGGTCTTCATTCCAATTACAACCTGGAATTATAACTGTGAAATCTTAATTATTTATCTGTTTTGGGTGTATTCATGCACATTTTTATAAATATTTGATGAATTGAGGGTGTGAACTATTTTGATTTTGTAGCGTTGAGATTGTATACTGTATTCCATTGTTACTGGTTGTAGTCTACTATGGGCAACAGGTAATTGTGGAGTGTGTGTGGATGAAGGCTGGTTTAAGCAGCCTCACCTGGCCCGAGTCAGACAGATTAGACTCTGACGCTGAGTGAGGCTGCACACCTGTTGTGCATTGAGCAATCGACATTCACAGGTTAAACCAGCCATCCCCAGAAACACTCAGGGTCACTCCAACTTGGTGGCATGGATCACCTGCTTCATTTAAAATTGTCATTCAAACTCTGCAATAAACAGTTTTACAACACCACCTCCCAGTATCCTGGTATCTGAGGAGCCCAGTAAAAGCTACCTCGGCGGTGTGTAGCACTGAACTTGCATCGGAAATAAATACATTTAAACGAAAAGGTGTGAGTTGGTTGCATGAATATCCAGAATAAATATTACAATTATCTCAACCAAAATGTATCACATACTAGTGTACTCATACTCATTATTTGGAAAGGAATAAAAAACATTTCAAATGTGTTTTGTTTTTATTATTTGGATGGTGAAAGATGATGAATCTTTCTAGTATTTTACAGAGATTTATCATTCATTGTTTTCACTCTACACTTTTTTCCTCTTTTACCCATATTTACAAATGAACAGTAGTTGAGGAAGAGGAAAGAATGATACACCTGAGATCCAAGCTTTTTCAAACTATGACTTCAGGTAATATTGGGTAAAGCAATACTGATGTTACAAACATTAGTCCTTCGATTATAAAAGATTTCTCCTAAGTACACGTAAGACAGTGCCTCTGATCTCTTTGCTCTGCAGACAGTAAACAGTGGGATTAATGAGAGGTGGCAATAGGGTAGAGATGATCAGCAAAGCGTTTCTCTCTGTTAAGTTCAGCGTAACTCCCACTCTGGTTAACAGTACTGACACCAGCTTCGGAGCATAGTAACAAACAACAGGGATGAAATGGCTGATGACAGTGCGGAACGTGCGCCCTCCTTTCTCCGTGCTTGGGAGCCTCAGCACAGTAAAGACAAGTTTCCCATAGGAAAGTAAGATCAATGGAAATTGCCCACCGAGTAGCCACAGAGCACCGGTACTGGACAACAGCCAATACGGTTCTGGATCTACACAGGCTGCCCTGATGATTGCTGCATAGTCACAGAATATGTATTTGATCACAGGCTGGCAGTACGGCAGCTGATCTGCAATAGACACCAACATGCCCATTAGGCAAATCCCCAAAAGCCAGGACAACACAATCAATAAGAACACTCGCTGGTTGGTCAGGATGGTGGCATAGCGTAAGGGCTCGCTGATGGCCACAGTGCGGTCCAGTGCCATCAGAGAGAGGGCCAGACACTCTGTGATGTCTCCTAGGTGGTAGATGTAAACGCGGGACAGGCAGGAGTGGTAGGAGATGGTTTTGTCCCCGGCCAGCAGAACAGAGATCATGGTGGTACTGGCGCCGGTGGAGAACATGATGTCCACCAGAGCCAGGTTACAGATCAGCAGGTACATGGGGCGGTGCAGACGCCTGTCTGTGGAGATGACGCAGATGTTGGTGGTGGAGCCGAGGAGGGCCAGGCAGTAGGCCAGCAGGATCACAGTGCCCATCAGCTTGTGGTAGGGTAGGTGGTCGAAGCCCGTGATGGTGAACTCCACCACGTTCTGCCCTGAGAAGTTCACTAACGACATCCTCACGCAAGGGAACCTCCCATGACCCGTTAAAGCCGGAGCACAGTCATTATATGTGGATGCTATACCACAAGCTTTGCTCTAAGAAGTGTGCATAATTAAGGTGAAGTTCGGAAGCCGCACCCTATGGGATGCATGGCAGGGTGAGCCACGTGACAAATGATGATGGGCACGGAGAAAAAAAACAAAGAAAGTACATCAACATGTTGGTGTTTTCCAAAGTAATTCTGTTGCAAAGTTATTCTTTCCTCTGTTTAGAAGAGAGCCATTTAGGCTGTTTACCAAACCTCTGGGGGTCTCGTATGCTAATTTGGATGTTTAATCTAGTAGATTTTCATTGCCGAATCCAAACACGAGTAAAGATTACAATTATTTTTTTTTACACAACTAAAAAAACATTATTGGTTGTTCATTCCTTTAAAACTATTTCCTGTCAATATTACATCACAGTTGTCAAAATTGTTTTGCAACATCAGTGATGGTTGAGTTCAGCAGGTCCCACCAGACCTAATTAAATGGTACACTTGTGTCTCGGGACGTCACCCACACACAAAAACACATTAAGTTATGTTCATGTGGAGATGCTGGCTCAGGGGCCAGGTTGGGGTTCATCTGGCCTGGACACAAGGGTCAGCACCACTACTCTTGGGATGAGTGCCATGGGATATGTAGTGACCACAGGGAGTCAGGATCTCTGTTGATCATCTCCTCGAGAAGACAGGAATAAAGCCTAAAGTGAACTAGTGCCTGCAATGTTGTCCCAGTAATTTACTGGGAACCATGCGTCAGAGGGGCTTAGAGACACATACGTGTCCGTAGAGGAGTCTTATTACCTCCAAAATGCCCAGGGAGCTAATGAGGCCTCTTATTAATTCACTGACAATAAGCTCATAACAGAGGGAATCAAGGGGAAACAGTGGTTTTGAAAAGATTTAGTTACACAGCTGGGGCCGTATTCACAAAGCATTTTATCTTACCGCTAGGAGTGCTCCTAACTCGGGGTAAAACATTTTACGTAGGAGTTTTTTCTTAAAAGTTATTCACAAAGCCGCTGAGACCTACTCTTACTAAGGATAAATCACAAAGAGTGAACTAAGAGTGACGCGCCGTTGCTATGGATTACGTCAATTCTCGTGCACGAGTTTAGAAGCGGTCAGTTCGGTGATTGGTTGTTCAGACGAGCCCACTGAATCACCGAAAAACAAGGAAATAGCCTAGGCTAGAAATGAATTCCTATTAAGTAGTTATAGTGCAGTTAGCAGAATACACGCATAGTGACAATTCTGTGCAGACCACGATAATGACGTTGTAGCCTGCACGTTCAAGAGACAGAGAAAGCAAACAATAAAAACACAACCTCTGCCGCTTGCAGAGGTTGTGTAGAATGGCACATACAGTGATTACTGTGCTTGCCCTCTCTGGGGTGAGGCGTATTTCGCCGTGGAGGACATGAAACCGACGTTTCATCTGCCCAATTCCTCTCTCCACAACATTTCGTGTATCTTTGTGTGCTCTAGCACATATGGAAGAAATCAGTAAACAATAATAAATATGGATTCAACAAATAAAATGCGTCAAAGAGCCAATGCGATGTGTTTTACGCATAGGACTAAGCGTAATCTGCGTAATCACTTACATGTTATACTTTAACTGTGCTCCCGGTTGTGGATTGAGGTAGGGTGTCTAGAGCCACGTCTTGCATGGATAGTCACTGTCACCCAGCAAGTGACACCCAACTGGTACATCTCAAAAAGCTGCCTCAGACCGCTCACCATTAAAATGCGTGAATCATGGGTAGCTGAAGATCCAGGCCACTTTGCAACAACATCCAGTAGGCTTTGTTAAAATTTGCATCAAAAACAACCTGCGTGTTGATGGAATGCACTTTCTTCCTATTGACGAACACGTCCTCGTCTTTTGATGGCGCAATTATTTTTATGTGCGTCCCGTCAATAGCACCGACCACACCGGGCATACCTGCAATTGCCATGAAGTTGGCTATGATCCTGTGTAATTGTTGAATGTCCAAAGGAAAGTTTATGGCACGGCTGACTGATGGTTGCGATAATTTTAAATCGTCGGCATTGCAAAGTTGCATTTCCCCTGTTGCTAAATAACGTAGTGTGGCCAAACATTTTATTTCGGGACTAATCTGATTATTCCTGTTAGTCGGGGATGTTATTGCATCGCGCATTAACTCCACAACAAGTTGAATAATCTAACATTTCGTCTCGCAGGCATTTTACGATTCTTTGTGAATAGGTCTTACTGAGTTAGGAGTCCTCTTGAGGACTTTTAAGCTCTCCTAGACTTAGGTGCTACTTTTAGGCCTAAAATACTTTGTGAATTGCTCTTAGGGAAAAAAGTTAGGAGTCCTAAATGTAAGAGTGACACGCCCATTATTTTTATGAGTTACTCCTAAATTCGCCAGTTAGGACCTACTTTTAGCCCTAAGATCCTTTGTGAATACGGCCCCTGATGTTTAACTGAGGACTTGATGCTCTGTGGCTTCAATTGTTTCAGAGTAGGCCTTAGCTTGAAGGCAAGGTCAGGGTCAGACTGGGACTGAACATCTGCCCGGGACTTTGAAACAGCCTTCATCACCACGCATACCATTCCTAAATACATAGATACTTTCTTCAATTAAACAGCTCTAAAACAGAAGCCATCCTCATCGGCACACCACATCAGCTCCGCTCCTCCCACATCACCAATATCACTCGCCAAAACATCCCCCCTTCCACATCTGTCACCAACCTGGGTGTTAAAATGGACCAGCAACTGAACTATGACACCCAGATCAATCACCTCCATAAGACCGCATTCTACCACCTCAAAAACATTGCCAAACTCCGGCCTACACTCACCCTGGCAGATGCAGAGAGGCTTGCCCACGCCTTTGTCTCCTCAAATCCCTTCACTTAGTCCCTGTCACCTTCAGAATTGAATACACGGTCTCCCTCCTCACCCACCAGTGCATCCACGGACATGCCCCCCCCTACCTCCAGGAGCTCCTCGGCCCCCAGACCACCTCACGCACCCTTCGCTGTGCATCGGCACACACCCTCAGACCACCTAAGACCAAGCTCAACACCATGGGCGATCTGGCTTTCTCCGCTGCTGCCCCAAGATTATGGAACACCCTCCCTGACCACCTGAAGGCCCCACAGACTACAGCTGTTGTTAAACGAAACCTTAAGACGTATCTTTTTAATAAAGCCTTTCGATAATTTCTCTTTTACTGTATGTGTATTATATGCTATAATAACCCTTTTTCTTTCTTTTAAACTCTGTAGCACTTTGAGTGCTACAAAGTTTAAAACAACAGAGTTGAGCTATAAATAAAATGTATAATTATTATTATTATCAAAGATTTACATATAAATTAAAGCGTAGGGTCACTGCTTCTACCTGGCAATTGTAATGCGGCATCCCTACAGATTGCTTACATAACTCTATACTGTATTACTGGACTGTAATGTTGTGGATTCCCTATCCCCCGTCTGTAAGGATTTTGGATCGCCATTCCATTGTTAGTAGTCTACAATGGGAAAGGTAATTAATTAAATGTGTAAATTGATTGGATGATTTGCCAGAACATATATCGAATTTAAAACACGTCCTTTCTAGAGCTGTTTGTCCGTTCTGCTCTACTGAAGAAACATGGCAGGCTTGAAATGGATCTGCATGCAAACATTATCTTGCATTTCTGGCAAGTTCTACATACTGCACCTATAACTCTATTTCTCGTCAACAATACACTTACTAAAGTGAGTTGAAAATGTTGCGAAACATCAGTCAAGTGGAGGTCTCCCAAGACCTAATTAGAGCAGTGTAATCTCCTGGCGCACTGTTGTCTCCGGTGACGCCTGGCACGACTCAAAAACAAAAACATGTGTTGATGGTAATGACGGATCAATCAAATGTTTCATTTTATCACATTCATGTGTTGTATCATTCCTTCACGAGGACAATGATAAGGAAGTTAACTTTCTTCCATTTTCTATCTTGTTCTAAATTAATATATGCAAAGTTTGTATCATTTATCTTTCCTCTCCTCAAAGTGACACGCATTCGACTCATAAATGTTTACATGCGTGTGGTGTAACTGTAGAATTACATAACTACAAAACAATTAAGATTACAAAAATAGACATTTCGACCGCTTTAGTTTATATGAAGGGTCAATTAAATCCCTAAAAAACAACAAAGCCATTGCACCCCATTAAAATGATAAGTATCAGTATCAAGTATAAAACATTAATTTCACATTTGATCACCATTAATATCTTCACTGTCACGGTTCGGTGGCACATCATCAACTTGTG